>NW_004797283.1:315725-317291 GCF_000002075.1 Aplysia californica | reverse complement strand
TGTGTGTGAGTGTATATGTGTTTGTGTGTGTGTGAGTGAGTGAGTGTGAGGGTAAGTGTGAGTGTGTATGCGTTTACATAGAATGTGTGTGGGTGTGCGCGCGCGTGTGTCTATGCGTATGTGTGTTTGTATAAAGGGGGAGGCCTTAATTGTGTGTATGTTTGTGTGCACGTGTATTTATGCAGGTTGAAGGTAGACTTGTAGGCCTATACTATATGTAGACTGCTCTAGTTCTGACCAAAAACTAGTATTTTTAAAATGTATTTTTCATATTCTACAAACAGAAAATACAAGTGTTGGGGGGAAAGGGGCAGAGCAGAGGGGGGTGGGGGTGGAGGGAGGGGACGGGTCTTATTTTTACAACTGTCGTCTCTGCAGAGCAACAAGAGTGATCACTGCTATGTAAACAACGGGGCCGAGAACACCTTATACTGCTTCGAAGGTCAAGGAAAGCACGCCGCTGGCTTTTTATGGCGCACCTGAGTTTTTACCTGTGTTTGACATAATACAGGTAAGGAGCACAGAGCAGGCTTTGAGATCCCCGTCACCTCCGCGTGTGCGTGGCGGGACTGTCGCGCGCTGTGCGCAGACGACCAAACTTGAGAAACACCGCTTGCTTTGCTTGAGGTTACTATTGGCCTATAATATAAGATCAAGAATACCTTACGAAAGCAGACGACAGAACATTGCTAGAGAGCAGGAAAGGAGGTGAAAGGAGACAAATTTAGAGAAGAACATTTTTCGGTCGCTACCCGGATTCGAACTCGGGACCTTTTGAATGAGAGGCCAACACCTTAACCTCTAGGCCATGAGAGCCCCTTACCTCTCTGTTGGAACACTGGAATAATAACGCCAACTAATGAATGTAACTTTGTTTTAAAGGTTGTTTTTTTCTTAGACACCTTTCTCGACATCTACCCCAGAACGGGCAGAGAAATATAATGAACTAATGACAATGCAAAATGACTGCTGAAAACCAAATACACACCTGCATTGAGAGTGCGAGTCGGGGTTAGATTTCTGTAAAGCAGCTAACACAAAAATAGACAATTTTGAAGACAAACCAGCGCCTCTTGAAAAGCTTTTCTTATATTTCGTGCAGCTGAATCCACCTCTAATTACGAGGAGCCAAAGACATGCGACAAGATTCTCGTTTTTCGTATTTCAAGCTGTGAACATTTGCTATTTTGGTTAATAAATAGCAACAGCTTAAATCTGCCAAAGGTTTCTAAAGCGCCAGGACTAACAGAAGCAAGTAGGAATTTTTATTTTATTTCAAAAGATCCTCATGCTTCAGGACATATCTAACAAGCAGCATGAATTCAGTAGAGCGTGCACCCGTGTCTCGCAAAGTTGTGTATACGTGGTTGTATCCCGGTCTTGAATACATTTTACTGCTCTGGCGCTGATGCTTCGCGGAAAATTAGCCTACTCTCCGGATGGGAGGTTGGGCAACATGTCTAAAAAAAGTTTTATAAGATTTCTGAGACCACGAGACATAGGTCAGAAATGTCCTACCCCTTTCCTTACTTCATCGCGCTCGTTGCCATTGTGCAGAGACGGGTG
>NW_004797283.1:313193-314441 GCF_000002075.1 Aplysia californica | reverse complement strand
CCCCTCCCTTGACAGTGAAAGACTTTTGATTCGTCACACCCTGGAGCGTCCGTCCCAGAAGTGACGCTGAGAGATTTCGACACCGCAAGTCCGCGCGCCCACCAGCCAGCCCGGGCCCACACTCTTCGCTGAGCCTCTCTCTCTCTCTCTCTCTCTCCACCTCACCTCACTCCATACTTCGTACTTCGACGAGCATTCAAGCTATTTGAGTTCGTGCTTTTCCTGTGTTCTTTTTCCCTGAAAATATTTGAGGTAAGTGTTCTTTTCTTATTTGTTAGTTCTACTTCGCTTGGGCCAATAGACAGCTTTATACTTCACAAATACATATTTATTGTATTTCCTCTCGAGCAGAAATCATCTACGCTAGGGGCAATAGCTGGAATATATTAATGTTTATAATATCCGGAAACCTGCTCAAACGGCCACCTGTATAAGACAATCACCTGTATAAACGCCGCTTCCCATTTCTTCCCTTGTGTTTTTTAAACATTATGACACTGTCGAAGACGCCCACCTGTCTAAGACGGCCATTTTCTCCTCGACATGTGGATATCAGTGACCGGCTATGACCGTTTCGACAGTATAAAACTCAATAATACATCACAAACTTGTTAAACATTCATAGACTTCACGAATACATAAATACTGTATATAGGTCTTCTACACCTGGGTCTGTACATTACAAATGTACGTACTTTACTTTTACTTATTCATCACCTATTGCCGTTGAGCGTCGAGGGAAGATGCAGTTTTCTATGGTAGGCCGACTCTGCAGCTCTTTCAATTGAGAAATAGTTTCTCATGGTTCCCTTGACTCCCTCAATCCATCTTTAGTGCGGCCTACCTTTTTGTTTATAAACTGAGTACTTGGTTTTATATACAGATGAAACTTCACAAACTTGAATTGTATAATATCGTACCTTGGTGTGTTGAATAGAGTATACATTTACCATACTTTCCGCATAAATTATAGTCTACTTCAGGTTATGTCATTCCCACGTATGAAGCTTCTGTGCAGAATAATAATTACAAGTCAACCGCTATGATCGCTTGGTGTAAACAGATATGCCTATATTTACTGTACTAGGGGACTAGAGTAGCTGACAGATGTGCAGTACATGGTTGTAAAGCGCTACAGAGAGCCTTGGGTGATATTAAGCGCTTTATAAGTGTTCTTCTTCTTCTTTTATTTCTCCTTCTTCTTCTTCTTCTTCTTCTTCTTCTTCTTCTTCTTCTTCTTCTTCTTCT
>NW_004797283.1:309063-310840 GCF_000002075.1 Aplysia californica | reverse complement strand
CCCCTCTCTCTCTCTCTCTCTCTCCTCCCCCTCCTCCTCCCCCATACCTTTCTCTATTGCTCGCTCTCTCCCATTTTGTCGCTCCTTCCTTTTCTTTCCGCGTTACTTTCTTTGTTTTCTGTCTCTGTCTCCTTTCCTTGTGTACTATTTTCTCTCTTTTTATAGTTTCAATTTCCCTTTCATGCTTGGCTTTTTTTTCCTCTCCGTGAGTCCAGGAGTCCAGGGTCTTATTAATTTTATTTGCCTTATAAAAAGACGTAACACTCCTACGCCTACGTCTTTTCCTTTGACTGTCTGTATAACCTTTTCGTCAGGGAGTATGTGGTCTGTTCTCGTTTCTCAGACAAAAACAAAATAAAGCAAGCAAGCAAACAAACAAGCAAACACACAAACAAACATACAAATAAACAATCAAAAACTCCACCAACCTTCACTTCTCCTCTATGGAAACAATTTTATAAGATCGAATACAGCTGTACAAGTAGTTATTTACAGCTTCGTGGACTTGATAGATCGTCGAAAGTTCAATAGATCGTGTAAGCTTGAGTGAAAGCCAGCTGTATTAATAAAATGTAATTACATGTACATCCAACGTGCTTTCTGAATCCTGAAACGGGTAAAGATCGACCTCGCTCGATCCCACGTATACACAACCTTTATCACTCATGGCCTTTCCAGCACGTACGCACTGTACATGTTATGCACTACATTCAGTCATGAGTCACCTTATGATAAATTACTCACATATTTCATCAGTCTTCATTTTCGTGGTTTCCCCCCATGCTCACAGCCTGGCGTTCAACGATTTTCAGCATTGCTTATGCTTATTATAGGTGACGCCAGATGGGCGGTTCATTACCTGTGTTTGCTCTATCTTTTAATCTATCTGCCAGTCTGTATTTTAGGGAGACTTGAGGGGGCTGTCGTGTGTGGCCTAGAGGTTAAGGTGTTCGACTCTCATTCAATAGCTCCCGGGTTCGAATCCGGATAGCGAGGGAAATTTTCTTCTCTAAAATTGTCTCCTTTCACCACCTTTCCCGCTCCAGAAATGTTCTGCCGTCTTCTTTTGTCTCCACTTTCTGCCGTCACCCCCTCACCTCCCTTGCCCCCTTCTCGGGGGCCCCTGACTCTTTCTGCAGCCTTTCTACAGCTACTCCGTAGCTCCTTCTCACTGCTGTTCTTTCAGCCACACCCCTGATCTTCTGGTAGAAAAGATCTACACCTAGCCTTCTCAGAAAACGGCGAAAAATCTCAGATGTCCCGTGTGCAAGTTGCGCATTTTAAAGATCCCTTGGTGGTCCAAAAATCAATAAGAGTAGGCTTCGGCCGCAACCCGGGCAAAATTCAAATTTTCCTACCAACTGAAAAATGCTTAATGTGTCCTGCGCGCTCGTTATGACCTTATGCGGTTGCGAGCGTCGTAAAACATTTACTAAAAAAAAAAGAAAAGAAAAAAGAAAAAAGGGAAAGACTGAAACGAGAACTCTTGTGTAGGCATATTCACAAACATTTTTAGATGTAAATACGCAAAAGAGGCTGGCATAAGTGTACACCCAGTTACAGATTCACACTTGCACACAGTACATGTAGTCTTTTTCTCAAAGCAAACCAACCACTCCTCGTTGAGTCGTTGCTGTCCTTCTTCCATAATAATTAAACCCCCGGACCAACAAGAATGCGGCATGCATGAACACACCAGAGCCTTGTCTTCGGTCGTGGACAGTTCGGATTGCGAGAAGAGCAAGTGGGTGGGATGGTGGGTGGGTGGGGGATTTGG
>NW_004797283.1:307830-308963 GCF_000002075.1 Aplysia californica | reverse complement strand
TTCTGTCTTTCTCACAGGTCGCGTAACTGGCTTAGTCGCTTCTTTTTGTATGAAGACAATAGGGACCGTGTGATTCGAGCTGGTTTTTGCGACGGGTGAACTTACTGCGGCTAGCGTTGAATAGTGTTGGGGGAAATATACGGTTTATAATATGTTTTTAATAGGTTTGATCTCGCCTAATTTCTCTCTCTCTCTCTCTCTCTCTCTCTCTCTCTCTCTCTCTCTCTCTCTCTCTCTCTCTCTCTTTTTTTTTTGTAAGTGTTTTTACGACCCTCGCAACTGCAAAAGGCCATACGCGCACGTGTGACACATTTAACATTTTCAGTTGGTCAGTTGGTAGGAAATTTTGAATTTTGCCCGGGTGCAAAAGAGCAGGAAAGGAAGTGACAGGAGACAATTTTAGAGAAGAAAATTTGTCCGTCGCTACCCAGATTCGAACCTGGGAGCTTTAAATGAGAGGCGAACACAACCTCTAGGTCACGACAGCCCCCTAATGTTTCTCTTCGGGTGCAGAAAAGTGGCATACTGACATCTGGTAATAATTTACCTGACCCCTTCTTCCAAGGTTCACAAATTTCGCACTGTACGCCATTTTGTAAATGTCTTCAGTGTGTGACGCTCTGCAATACTTGCAGCATTGAATGGTACAACTTTGCGAAAGAAATGACGTGAATTACGAATCAGCCAGTAAAAAGTAAATGAAAGAAAGAAAGCAAACAAACAAAAAACCACACAAAAACAAAAACAAAACAACAACAACAACCAACAGCCAGTTGCGCGTAACATATAAGCATTATCGTTTCGTTGTTTTGATGATGAAAGATGTGTCGACCCACACTTTTGCAATCCAATTCAACAAGCCGGCGCATTCTTGAGCCAGCCTTCAGAAGGGTGGAGTGGCGGTAAAGAGCCACTCCTTATACCTCCCGAGAACACTTACTGATAACAGTAACAGCAATGAAGAAATAGTTCCGTTTTACCCAACGGCTGAGATTACACGAGTGACACACAAATTATTTTAAAAATCTAGATTATCTACCTGAACTGGAGAGTGAAGGGGACAAGTGTGAAAGTCTGAAACCAGCAAGTCCACCACCAACCACGGTATTCTTCTCTCTCTCTCTCTCTCTCTC
>NW_004797283.1:305514-306664 GCF_000002075.1 Aplysia californica | reverse complement strand
CTAATTAATTTTGGACCTCTTGTCCACCCCCCTTTTTTATTCCTACCCACCTCCTTTTATTTGATACCTTAGAGTATCTCTCCTTTTTAAGTTTTTACTCTCTTGTAACACCGCTGTTCTTTGGCACTTACACTTACATGACCTAATTTTTGTTACAAGTCCCGAAAAATCCTTTCTAAAACTTACGCTCGTGTAACAATTTTAATCTTCGGCGGCACTTATATGACCCAACTGTGTTGCAAGTGCCGTACAACTCTTACTAAAACAAATAAAGCAAAGCGAATGCTGGGAGAGGTCTATTTGATATTGTAAAAATGTAATACCAGCTGGGCCCCCTTTCGTTGAAAGGAATGATCGGCGCATTAACATAAACTGAAAGTCGTTGGCCTACTATTTACACTCTACTGGAATGGAGCAATAAGTCCTAAGAGATGCAAACAGTTAGAAGGTTTAGATATAATATAGTGATGTATAGATTGATTTTCTATTTCGCTTTCGTGGTTGTACACTCCAGAATTTCAAATGTGTCCAAACAGTGCGCATGGCTACAGAACGGAAACCTCACTTGTTTACAATGGCGTCTTAGAAGACGGACTTTCCCAAGATTAGACCTAAACGAAACTAATGAAAAACTGAAAATTAAACTACAGTGACTTCAGGCTCCTATAGAACCGCACCCTTTTAATGATTCTGAACCACCATTAATTTGTTTTCAAATTCAAAAGTAAAGTGGTTCCGAAGTTTTAGGCGGCCAAAGTAACGAACTTTCACAAATATAATATGTATAGATGATGCACTGTGCTGTGCTGTAAAAGCCTTTGCTATAAAGTAATGCAAAGAAAACAAAACGAATGATAGGAGAGGTCTGAGCTGTTTGATATCGTATTCACTGACCAGCGCCATTATCTGATCCGATCTCGTCATGCAGAACGGGTATATTTAACCAAAGGGCATCTTTTCATAGGTTCAGGGCCCAATACCCAACTTTTACTATTGATGTCTGTAAATAATCCAGAACTACGCGTATGCTCTATAGCCAGCCTTGGGTGAATACTCCCCATTCCGTTTGCTACTATCTCATACTGTCTGCTTACCAGTATCTCTCTCTCTCTCTCTCTCTCTCTCTCTCTCTCTCTCTCTCTCTCTCTCT
>NW_004797283.1:299851-302499 GCF_000002075.1 Aplysia californica | reverse complement strand
ACACACACACACACACACACACACACACACACACACACACACGCACACACACACATCAACTCTACAGTCGCTATTTACGGACGCCACACGGCTCCAGAGAGACTTATAAGATGTTGATAACAGTCATTCCAACGGAATCGAAATCTCTCAAACTGACACACATTTTTCTCTAGCTCGTAGTAAGAAATTATATAATCATATATCCTGAGAAAAAGTCTATTGATTTGAGTTTCACTGTTTTTCTAAAAGGTGTTTTTTGTGGGAGAAAGCGAACCTTGCGATCTATAGAGTTTCTCGTCTGAAGCCAATTTCATGCGACGCGTTGAAATACAAGTGTCGGGAAGCGAACTCTTGTTGTGTATCTAAAAAATGCAACTGTTCAAAAAAGCTTCGCCCGAGGAAATAAGAAACAGATTTACCAATTTCCTCTTAGAAAATCTTCTTCTCCGCTCTTTGTATTTTTCTATAATTTCGCCTACGGGAGTATCATTTGGATTCAAAATGTGCCCTGTGGTGTAATACTGAATCTAGAAAACCACTTTTCTTCCCTTTGATCGATTTATCCTTTGAGCATTTTGCGTAATTGCTAATAAAGTAAGACAGTGCCCTTTGAAAACTAAATAAAACACGTAGTAGATTTCTCTAGTACAGCACGATAGATTTTCGTTTTCTGTTTCTTTTCCCACACTATGAATTCATTGTGCTTTCTCGATTTGTAAGCCAGCTATGTTTGTTTTTTTGCTTCGTACAGTTGGATGTAACTTGCAATTGAAAAAAGTCGTCCGCGTTAAGAATTGCTAGCTGAGTTCAGTTTCGACAAATGTGGGGCTAACACTTTACATAAAACACAGTTAAATTAAAAGAAAATTAACCTGGAAATGCAAAAGAAATTTGAAGATTGTCACCTTGGTAGTAGTTTCTTTTTATTTTTCTAGATGATAGCAGAGAAAGACATTTTCTTCCTCTATGCAATGAGAAGTGAATCTCATCATCGATGTTTCACGAGTGATGTCGCTTTTGTAGAAGAAGCGATGTTTAACACTATTAAAACCTTGATTTTTTAAAACGTGGCACAACGCGACAGAGTGACTTACATGACCAGTATCTTAGGACCAAACAAGCATAAGAATATGAACGTTTGTCTTCGGGTCAGATTAAAATTTGTCCGTTGACATACAACTCAATTTTGATTGGATTGTAGACAGTTTTCATGCCAATAGATTGGATTTAAAAGTATTGAAGTTATGTCGTGTTCAAAGAGGGATTTGAATAAATCTACACAACTGGGTACAAAATAATCTTGAATAATATCTTGAATTCACTTCTTTTCGCAGTGTTTCAGTCAATAAAACTAATTACCCGGTGCTCTGTCACTTGTCAGCTCAGTTTGAAATGTTCTTTACAGCGGTGCAAATTAATGAGCTTGGTTTGAAACCCTAATAATGACAACGTTGGACTTTCGCTGCTTGCAGGCGGAATATTCATAGTGCGCTACCCGTCGTTTTATGCAAGGAACATTCTGAAATTATGCAAACTGAGCCCAAAAATGCGAAACTATGCGATTCTGTTATTTTTTTAAAAACAAAGAATGATAAAGGAAAATAATCAGAAATTATGCAAAAAATGATCAAATTTTGCTAAATTTTGCGAGGTGTATAAAACCACGGGGACAGGTTAGATTAGATTATAATCAGGCACTGGTGATAAAAACGAAGGCCCATACCATGAAATAATCTAGCGAGCTTAAAAAGCATAAGATTTAACAAAATCAAGCAAGCAAGGAAAGTGGCATCTAAGAACAACAGTTTTAGTTGTAGCGTCAACAACATCTTTAATCGCAGCAGCAGCAACAGCAACAGCAGCACAACAACAAAACAGAAATGATTGCAAAATCTATACTTGCGACGATTTTTACGACAACGAAGACATCACTATCACCATCACCACTACCATCATTAAAAACAGCAACAGCAGCAATAACAACAACAACAACAACAACAACAACAACAACAACAACAACAACAACACAAACAACAACAACAACAACATAAATGATAGAGTCGTTACTTAATCTGCTGTGTAATCTCCTTTCAGGAAGCTTTCATCTTCTTCGACGGAGAGGGTGGAGACCGCAAAATCAATCTGCAAGAATTCACCAAAGGGCTGCAACACCTCTTTGACTTGTACGTTGTACCAAACTTCGTCACCTGTTGGTTATCCTCACATGTATTGACTTGTGTACATTTTAATTCTGAACTAAAAAAAGGCCCCGAGCAGTAATTTTTGTTGAGATGAATAAAGCATGTGCCCCAGGTCCACGGCAGACAGACTATAGTGGCAGGCGGCAGGTTAGTTCAGTTGGTATCATGCTGGACTTTGGAGTAGATGGCCCTGGTTTGAATCTCACCCGGGTATTCTTGAAGTGAGGTCGTTTTGTAAAGCTTTTAAAGCTCTTGGTCCATTTGGCTTGGTTCTATCAAAAATGAATGTTAAATTCGGAATAATCAAATATTGTTGATGGGGGCCATAGACCCAAACACTTACATTTACCATGTGGAATTACAAGCTCTCCTTTGGTGAAACAGCCTACACTGTACAGACCCCAGTAGGAGTTGCTTATTTTGATATTTTGTCTCGGCCTGCCCCCC
>NW_004797283.1:296909-299662 GCF_000002075.1 Aplysia californica | reverse complement strand
TATATATAACAGAGTAGAGGTTGTGGAACAACGCTGTTATGCTGTGTATTCTGTGATTATGTGTCGGTACGAGTCTATAACTGTATCCAATCAACAAAACTACGAGCACGGATGGTTAAAGGAAGCCACTGGTAGCTTCTACTTCTTTTCTGTCTCTTTGTTGTTTCTGTGTTTTATCTTTTCGTCGCACTGACTCTGAATAGCCATTATTTCAATGTGCTTCTCTTTACTCAAACGAAACTAAAATTGAAAGTGTCTTTTTGGTCACGTCATGAGTAATTTTGATAGCATATATAATATGGTATAGTATTGCAATAGACAAGAAGCCTCGATAATTTCAGGCTGTGTTGTTGTTTTTTCCCCCATGTCTTTTTTCGCCAAACTAATACATGTGTGTATGGAAAACTCCTTTGAATAAAGTCACCTCAGCTATAAATGTACTTTCCGATGTATTCCACAGCATTAAGAAGGTGGAAGACCTCTTCAAGCAGCTGGATGCAGACAACAGCGGCTACCTAGAGAGGAGCGAGCTCCGAGAACTTCTCAACAGGTCCGGGAAAAAGTTCACCGATAAAGATCTTGACGAGATGATCAAGCAAGCCGACTCAAGTGGGGACGGGAAAATCTCCCTCCAGGAGCTTAAGGATGCTTGCTCTTAGATTAACACTTTTCTCCTTTTTTATATATCGGACTTACATAATTATATTATTAGCATTAAGTACAGTAATGTTCTGCGTATGTTGGTAAGCTTACCCCTTGGTCTTTTTGGAGGCAGCAGGTGGCGTTTGTGATTCCTAAAAGTGCTTTTGTTAATACTTAGTTTCTGAAAAAAAAAGTCGAACTGCCACAGGGATGAGAAACCAAAGAGGTCTCGTGTATTTTAGAAACTAGTTTTGTCCCAAAAGTGAAGGTAAATCAACTTTAAAAATAAAGCCAAAGCAACGCAGTGAGGCAAGGGAAGTGCGGCGGATTTCTAGGGAACGGAATTTAAAAACAAGATTCTAGACCGTGAACAAAATGGTCACATTAATGTGGAACTGATGCTATTGCTATTATGTAATACCATTTAGTAACAAAAAATACAATCCCATTTTCACCGAATTTTAATTAAAGGGAAAAGAACACAACGTCAGACTTCATCACAAATTGAACAATAGGCTTCATGTTCAAAACGACGCCAGGTGGTTGGTTCAAATAATGGAAGAATTTAAAGTAAGCCACTTTGAAATACCTACTTAAGCCAACAATGTTGTAGCATATTGGAAAATGTATTACTTTGAGTCGGGTCTTGTTGAATAATTAAAAAAATATACATGTATTTTGCTAAGGAAAAAAAAAGATTCACGTTACGAGTATTAAGGGATATCAGCATCTTATTTTTTTCTAACACTGTTAACAGTCTATGTATCAGCAATGCTCATAATACGGTGCAAAAGTGGGTCACTTGTTTATCAGTTTTGAGTCCTTTTTCTGTAGTTTTATACTTTTCATTTATTCAACTTTGTAATGAAAATGAACGCAGAGCTGTGTAGGGCTCCCTCTTGTTTGTTTTAACAGCATAGGCAAATTTACAAGCCTGGCTCAGCATTCTCAGCGTTTTCTTTCCATCCTCTAAGAGTTTACATGCATTTCATGAGTTTGCATCCAAAGCTTCTAAAATGTCATTTTCATATCGCATAATCTCAATTTCTCCATGTTTTTTCCCCCCCGCCTGTTAGATTGGTAGATCCTGATTTCTGCTAGCAGCGGATTCAGTTAGACTCAGTGTTTAATTGTAGTATTCACAGGCTGTGGTTTGATGAATAAACTTACTTTTTAACAATTTATACATGTATCTCGATTTTATTTATACATGTATCTCGATTTTTTCCCTATTTATTTGACCACTTATTTGACCCCCTTTCAGCCTGTATTAAATTCGTCTCGATACAGACAAAAGCAAAAATGAAATTATAAATTATAAAATAAATAGATGAAGACTGAGCCACCTCAATCCCCATGTCCCCGAAAAAAGTCCTAAGCTATGCAAAGCAAAACAATTTTTATCATTTGAAGCAATCTTCTAAAATATGAAACTGAAGATTGCCCATACGTTCACATATCTTTAGAGAAGCAACGCGTTGCATATTTATTTCTTAATGCAAATCTAAAGAATAAAAGTTTTGGCGTCACTCGGTACAAGTGTACCAGTGCATTGTCGATCCAGCCCTAGGTGGGACATTTGATCTCGCTTACATTCGTTTTCTTGGCATTCGACAAGGTTTGCCTTGCACCTTGGAGATGTTTTATAAACTTAATAAGTTGAAATAGTAGAAGGGTAGATGAAATACATACATGTGTATACGTTGAAACTTGTAGTATCGTTTTCTTTTTTTTGTGTGTGTAATAAGCAAGTATATGAAACCTCACGAACAAGGTGATCAGCTAAAAACACGACTTCTTGAATAGCGGTACCCACTATGATTGCAACGTCAATAACTCCAAATGAATAACAAGCTGGTTTACTACTACCGTCGAAGCTTAGATTCTTCAACCAATTATTATCATCATTATTGTTCGCACATTGATTTCTAACCCCAGTCACGCACAGTGGTAGCGATATTTTGTTATTTTCTAAAACAAGGAATGAAGCTGGGCCTGCATAGCGTGCGTACATTGTAGGCATATTGATAATTCCATCACACCTCTGAAGTTTGTTCGAAAGCATAGCAATTCAAGCGGCAATTGAACATGAACACCCTTAGGTTCCCCCC
>NW_004797283.1:292410-293461 GCF_000002075.1 Aplysia californica | reverse complement strand
ACACACACACACACACACACACACCATTGTTCCTTTAAAGGACGCATATATTAGAAAAATTGACTCTGAGGTTTTAAAATTCTATTTTGTAATTTCGAAAATATTGGTCACTGTTGTGCAAGTGGCAAACCTATATCATCATCAGGTTACCGGTATCAAATTGTTGATTTGACATCAACCCGAAAAGACCTCAGTCTAAGCCATTAAGTCATTTGGGGCGTGATCAATATGAGGAGATATCATTTGCAACTTGTCTAAGAAGCACTGGAGGTTGATATTTCCCCCCCACAAGATATAAAGACAAGACTCAGAGGAGCGAGCAATTTTCAGAATTTCAAATAACGCTTATATACTTCTTACCCCTTCTCATTTGATAACACATTTCACCTATATACTAGTGCTTTTCAAACAATTGCACAAGCACGCCCCAAGGCCACTCCAAGAGTGTGATTTCTCGTTTCACTCAAACAATCAAGCAAACTAGAAACGGCATGGGCTACCGCTCAGCAACTTAGTTCGAGAAACCTGTATCCCACAATTTGAAAAAAAAACAACCCCTAAACAAAACAAAAACAAACAAACTTTTAAATAACTAAACGAATCGGCAGTTGTCTCCTAATCTCATGCCTATTCCTTGTTTTGAAGACCGCTTATAAGGAATATCGTAGGCTTATAAAAACCTGTTGTCGCCTTAAGAAATGCGGGAACTTTATCAGTTCTGTGTTCCCTAAAAACATTTTTTTGGTGACAAACTGCTTTTTAGAATGTCCCTTCGCTGCAGCTCCTTAAGCCAGCTCACACCTACCGCAAGCACGCAGATAACAAATATCCTCAAGGGCCTGCAGAATGCCATGTCCATTTTCGTGGGGGCGAAAATCAGCAGTTGAACACGAACAGTCCACAGAAGCACACGTGTAGCAGTGGTCAGAGCGCTTTACAACGGCCGTCCACTTCAGCCTCCTCTAGCTCTAATATAATATAAGAAAGCTCCGTGTTTTCAGCGTCTATTTTGTAGTTTGAGACATGGGCTGCAGAGTGGTGGAATGATGTT
>NW_004797283.1:259793-289081 GCF_000002075.1 Aplysia californica | reverse complement strand
GGGAGAGCGTGTGTGTGTGTGTGTGTGTGTGTGTGTACATGTGTGTGTGTGCACATCAGTACATTCTTGGTTATGTTACAAATAAAATTCACACAAAGCTTATTTTTATTTACTTAATGTTTTTTTTTCTGCTTTCAACTTGCCATTTGAACCACACTGACAAGATGTTACATTAAACTCCGACTGTTACACATCAATGAAAAATACATATTTTTCCAATTCACACTCTTTCCTCTAGAATCAAAGATTTCAAACATACTTTTCAGGGTTCAGTATAGGTTCTGTTTTAAATAAAATGAAGCAAAAGCAAGAGTGTATGATTATAAAGCATACACAGCAAAAACGGATTAGAATGTCAAAGATCTAGATCAGATTGTACTCTGAATAACTGAACGACTAACTTGTGCACCAGGTGGAGAGGATTTAGTGAAATAGTTCTTTACATGTTCTAATAAAAAGTACAGTCGAATTTGTCCAAAACAGCCACTCGTTGTTGAGGAGAAAAGCAGTTGTTTTAGACAGGTAGACATCCTGGACAGAGTCATTATAATACAGAAAAAATCCGAAGGAGGAAATGGGTAGTGGTTGTCTGCAGAGGTGATTGTTTTGGACAGGTGGTCACGGAAGCAGATTCGGCTGTATATTAAAAAAGGCATGGAAAACACAGCTAAGATTGTATCATCCATTCATTTTATTTATCACACTGAGCAGATGAATCTCGAGATCAGCATCACTGAAGATGCAGACCAAATTGTGGTAATAATGTTAAATAATATTGTTAAATTGCCTGTTGAGATTCAGGCAAAGACATGCTCAGATATTCTTTTTCTATTCATAATGCAAGTAAACACATTGATATCACAAAAAAAACATTCAAAAGGACGGAATGCTATGTATTTGGTGTAATATTTAATGCTTTATGTACAATTTAAAAAATCATGCAGTTATCCACTATTTACTTAGCTAATCAATTATGTGGCTGTTTCTTGATCTCACTTTCAGCTCGCATCACACACATACAGACAAAAGTACCTTTCTCATTTATTGAAAGCAACCTAGTGGGAAAATATTTTGAAATTTGAAACACCTAAATTATCACAAATATTGTCTGTTCAAGAAAAAATCTACTTAAGAATTTCCTACTTTCAGTCAAACACAGACTTATGCAGGTGCAAGAGAGGTTACTTATCATGTTAAACCTTCAAAGTCAGATCTACTGAAAATGGCTTCATTTCTGCTATAAAAGGACAGCAACTTTCATACTTCTGTTGCAAAAGATAACTAAAGAATGGTGTCTGACAAACTCATATTGCTGACTGCTATCAGTATGAGTAATTTGATCTTTAAATATCATTGGTGTTATTGTAATTAGTCCACCAGGAAACCCCCATTAATAATGTAAAATTCCAAACTGTAGTCAATTTCAAAATGAAGGACATTGCTTGCTTCCCCACTGATAAAGAATCTGCTAATACTGGAAATACCTAGTGGTCTAAGGAAGACAAAAATCTCAGTAATTTCACACATGAAGTCCAAGTCATACTGTATCTTATTTTCTGGCATGGTAATAATCTGCAAACACCTTTGGATAACCAAAGAGTTTTTTCTGCTAAATTAAATTGAGCTCATTCAAGTACTTCAGTTGACTATAACCAAACGGCCTTTTCTGCTTTTATGCTCATTTAAGTACTTCTACTGACTGTGACCAAATAAATTTGTTTCCCGTTCTGTATATCATTCTGATTCAAGAAGTTCAGTTGGCTGTAGCTTCTGTAGGCTGCTCTCTAACCATGGACAAGATTTTCTCAAGTTTTTCAACTTCCCGCTGAATCTTGGTTGCTTCATCAACTGGTGGTGCTCCCTTCTTCTCCTGAAGAAAGATGAAGAAAAAAGTTACACCCGGCTCATCATGACAGTTCAGTTTTGTTTGAAATATTATCATTCTAACAATAAAAACAAAATGGTAAAGCTATTACAATCAGTCCCTACCCCCTCCAAAAAAAAGTCCTTTTACAAATTCAGTCATATAAAATACTGAAACAAACGACAGACTATTTGTTGAGAAATTTATTTAAAATGTATAGTAAAAAATTGAATGTTGATATTCTCAAAACACAGATGCTTTACTAACAGCAGGAAGAGGCCTTTCTTACGAATAAAGCATTTACAAGAATGATCTTTAGTTACATAATTAATTGTGATAATTTACACTAGTTCTGCATGAAAAGCAGAGAGGTACTTAAATAGCAGAACAAACTTTTGATAGAAAACCTGGACAAAATAGGCTTCAGCAATCAAAAGGATAATTATGACAATTCTAGAAAAGAAATGACAGCAAAATCCTTCAGAAGCAGGTAGAATACTGCACTGTAGAGGATGAGGGAGAGAAGGAAGAGTAAATGAGAGTATAAAAGGTGAGGGAAAAATGACGGACAGATAAAGGAGCAGGAGAAGTAAGAAAAGGTAATTTAAGAACTGAGCACAACAAAGCATTATGTTAAATTGAAGTAAAACTTACGGCCTTCATTTTCCTGAGGTTGGGGGAGAGTTTCAAACTGATGACATTGCCACGGTCATCTCCCACGATCACCATGGGGAACGTTGGGTTGAAGTCGATGTGAGTCAGTTTGGTTTTCTTCTTCTGAGCAACCATCTGTTCGCACAATGGCTCATACTTGTTCACATTCAAGTCGTACACAAAGGCCTGAGAAACAAAGAGAGTGTCGAAGGTCGTACAGTGGTAAAAACATAACTCACAGGTATTTGATAAGTGATTCCCAACCTCATAGCAAATAACACCCCTTCCAAATTACACTGTGTACAGAGACCCCTCCCTATTTAAAGCTAGTGCACAAAAGAAGTTGAAGCCTGTACCAAAATCTCATTGCTTTTTATCATATTATTTATAAATATTATAGAAGGAAGTGATTTTTGGGTCTTAAAACCAGCCAAACAGCATGGACAACGCGCATAATAATGGCCCCCCGAAAAAAATATCAGTTTCGGTACTGGGAAAAATTTGAAATAAAAACTTTTCGTGTTTTGCAAAGAACCTGCCTTTTAAATTTCAAGACAAAAACATTAAGGATTTTGTCCCCCAGTATTTCAATTTTCAAGCCACTTCTTAATGAATAGTGGTACTAAGTAACAAAAAGAAAGGTTTCAGCTACAGTTTATATATGAAGCCACTCCATCCCCTTTCCCCTGACAAAGAAAAAGGAGAAAAGAAATCTTTCCCTTCCCCCTCAAAAAAGCAAAAACATAACGCAAAAAAACCCAACTGTTTTAAACTATACCTTTCCATCTGAGGTGACAGCAGCAAACACAGTGGAGGAGTACGGAGACCAAGCCACATCACCCACAGAGTTGTTCAGGTCGAAAGAGAACAGCGGTTTCCTACCGGACAGAATTAAAAAATACTGGTTATTTCATCATAGCATGGAAAATTGAAAGTGTTACTAATGATTTTTTTTCTTTCTTTTTTATTTATGTGTTACTCATGATAGTTAACTGCTTGCTAAAGAATAGTGTTGAATATTACAGTTATACCATTTTCATGGCAACTCACAAGACAACCAGAAAAAAACCCCAGAGGCTATTCTGTGTCTTTGCAGTTTTCAGTGCTGTATTAATGTGCCATGCAAAAGGAAAAACAAAGTAGTAGAATTTGGTTAGATACTAACTTCTTGATTTGTTTTCTTTAAAAGTGACAGCTCTTTGCCATACAGTTCTAATGTTTATATGAAAATTAAAGTAAAACTATATAATAATAAACCTTTTTGAGTACAAAATCTTAAACTTAAATGGATTTAAAAAATGACAACTAACCTTGAATCATCTCCACCTTCATTTTTGTCCATTTTGTCCTTCATTTCCCATATCTTGACGGTCCAGTCTGCACTGCAGGTGATGAAAATCTTAGGGTGGTAATGATTCCAGCAGACCTGTAAAAATAGAATGCATTGGAAAGTAATGAACGTTTACTGTTTAATTGTACCAGATCTAAAACAGGAATTTCCTTTTTCAGATACTGTAATTTCAAGATGATAAATTAACAAGGGACAGTGTACAGCAGAATGAACCAATTTTGGAAGTATGGAAGAAAAAGATGGATAAAAAAAGGCGTACAGCAGAGTCCACTTAAACTGAGGTCTATGGGGCTGCTGGATTTTCTTTGGTATAGCCGGATTTTCAGTTTAGAGAGGTTTCTCAAAAAGAAGAAGAAAAAATGGAGGATTTTCTTTTCTTTTGGTCTACTACTGTCTTTGGATTAAAATTGTTCAGTTTTAGTGAACTCTGCTGTATTCACTATAGATAGGCAACACACCCTCCTTCCCCAACAACATGCTGTAGATCACATACCTTATAGACAGCCATGTTGTGAGCATCTATAGAGTCGATGAAGTGGCTGGTGTAGGCCTTAGAGCAGATGTGAACTTTGCCTTCCTCTGTGCCCACCAGGAACAAGTAGTCCTTCTGCTTGTGGAAGTCAAATGCCGTGCCACATCCTGGATCGTGGGTGGAGTGTGTTTTTTTTTAGTGAGAGTTTTACAATGCTTGCAGCACAAATAGGTCAAATAAGTGCTGAAGATTAAAGGTGTTACTAGATAGTACAAAGATAAGTGAAGGAGAGATAAGGATGATAGATGTTTGATAGGAAAGAGGAGGCAAACCACACAAGAGTACCCACCAATCACCCACATGGAATGTGGGAGGTAAAGAGGAATTAGAACAAGGGCAGAAGAAGTACATCAGTATGATTTCTTGCACTCAGTTCAACAAACACAATCTAGATGACATGTAAGACCTGAAAGCTGCTTATTGAAGCACAAAAATTGATTCGAAATATCCAGCCATCAGGTTGACTTCGCAGAGATACAAATTAATTTTTGACTCATTAAAACTGTCCTAAGACACAGTGTAGGGTAGAGAGAGCTTTAGACAATTTTTTTAAAAAGGTGGAGTGAGAAAGAAAAATCATCGTTGCGAAGTTGTTGTTGCCATTGCTACAGTTGTTGCTGTTGTTTATGTTGTTATTATTGATGTGGTTATCATTATTCCTTCTGCTGTTATGGTTGAGTAACAGTTTACAATAAGCTGGCACAATAATAAAAACTTTTCTTGAAACAGACTAGGACAGAAGTCAACACTGAACTGAAAAGACAACATGGTTCATACTGTTCATAATTTGTGCTCGACAGGAACCTGGGCCTGGTGTGTTCTTCACAAAATAGAGACGACCAATTTAGTTTTAGTAAAGAGTTTTACGGCACTTGCAACACAATAAGGTCATATAAGTGCCGAAGATTAGAGGTGTTACAAGAGAGGAACAAACACAAAATAGAAGGAGGAGAGATCAGGACGATAGACGTTTGATAGGAAAGAAGAAGCAAACCACACCAGAGCACCCGCCAACCACCCAGACGACCAATTTATACACAGACATGAACAAAACATTGATGAACACTGTATGGTGTTTTTACCTGTGGTGGGTACCTTGATGCCATCCGGACCCTCTGCTGACACATCAGGCAAACACAGCCGTATCACATCTTGGTAAACCATTTCATTCTGCACAGAGAAGAAATGTAATACAGATCTTAGATTTAGTCCCCCATGAAAAGGATTACTTGATTACTCGTCAAATACCTTTCATAGTTAAGAGGAAGAAAGTAAGAAAAAAGAAAGAAAGAAAGAAAAAAAGAAAGAAAGAAAGAAAGAAAGAAAGAAAGAAAGAAAGAAAGAAAGAAAAAAGAAAGAAAAAAAGAAAGAAAGAAAGAAAGAAAACCCCATATTATTGGTTCATATAAGGAAGTCTGTTCTACAGAGACACTCATAACAATCAATTAGCATAGCCTCTTACATAACAAGTTCAGACTGCAGCCTCATATTGCTGGTCACCATGGTTCAGAGCTAATTGTTTGTGACCATGGGTAAATGAATCTTGCTCAAGGTTATTTCTCAGTAATATTGCTTAACAATCTTATGAACCTGCATTCACTAACCACTTGACAACTTAGATTACTTTGAGAGAGGCACTTCAATTCGATAATCATGACATGGAGCCAAAAAATAAATGGAGGGAATTGATATTTTGGTTAAAGTGAAGAACCACTCTGCTTGCCATCTGTGTGACCAACAATCAATAAATGCTTACTTATAATAACAATCACCATGATCCCTTCCAAAATACAACTATAATAATATGATCAGAAGCTTATCATTGCCTCAATTGGAACCAGCTTTGTGAATCCTATGATATGTGGAGTTTTACACACATGATACAAAAAGTAATTGAGGACATCCCATGTCTGAGGATCAAGCTGCAGTGGATTCCATCACACTGTGTTGTCTTAGGAAATGAGCAGGCAGACAGGATGGCCAAACTAGGAGCACATAAAGAGCAACCAGACAACAACGTTAACTACACAGAAATAAAAACTATTATAAATACACTATTTAAAGCGCCTCAGATGGCTACCATGAGCTGTCCTGCCAAGAACAAGTGATTATCTTCCGACTAAGGACACAACACACAAGACTGAGACAACATATGTACAGATGTTTTAAACTAGTACAATCACCAAAATGCCAGTGTGGAGAGGCGGATCAAACTGTTGAACACATCCTTCAGCACTGCAAGACACACAGGGCCCTGAGACAGGAAACGTGGCCAACCCCACTGACGCTACAAGAGAAGCTATACGGGCCGACAGATGAACTGAGCAGGACGGCCCAATTTATGACAGATACCAGACTTCAAGTGTAATGCGATCAAGAAGAAGAAGAAGAAGACACACATGATGGGAGAAATAATTCTAAACGACATGGAAAAAGTGAATACCTTCAAGATTGTCCACAAACAAATGCGGCCATCAGAGGAAATGGAGTAAAAGTTCATGTTGTTGTCTGCATCATCCTTTTGCCAGCGTACCTAGAGTTGTCAAAAAGATACAGTTTTGATCCATTTGTACATTTTTGTATAAACATATCTTTTTTAGCATGTACACTCAAAGTAAGAGTAATTTTTGCCTTCATATAAAAATTCTTTAAAAGAATTGTAGGGGTATTACATATGTTACAGAGCTTAAAAAACAAACATTGTTTCAAGAATGTTAGCACATAATGATGTCACAGAAATGAAAATAATGGTATATGTTGGTTAGAAATACACTTATTACAGAATCTTTCGCAAACTTCGTTAATCAATAAAATGAGAATTTCATAACATTGCTCCATCCGTTCCAAAGTATTTTTTGCACAAACCTTTATCCTATTTTCTCTATTATATTATATTTTGTGAGAATGTACGTGTAAGTCACCGAGAATGTTTAAAAATGTATACTCATATAAGAAATAATTTTAAAACATGTGCATTTGCTTAAAAATCAAGTCATATCTCTACAAAATGTCCTTGTCATAACTCCTCTATGGCAGTAACTCCTCGGAAGCATAGTTTATATCAACTGCTTAGTAAGACTCCCTCACACGTTGTTTTGAAATGTGACATTTGATGGGGTTTAACACTGAACAATTGATACAAAAACATGCATATGATTTTGATTTATCCTGTGAGGGAAATACGTAACAACTGTGGTCTTGTCAAAAAGGATTTTGGAAATTCTACTGAGGATTTTAAAAAACTTCTTATAATGACAAAAAACCTGACAACTGAAACACACCTGCCACACAGGGTCTGTGTGCTTCCCATTCTTAGCTGTGCACCGATGGATTGGTCCATCCCTCCTCTCAACTGTGCTGAATACAGCCACACTCCCATCATAGAAACCTGCTGCGATGTAGTGTTGGTGTTGAGGATGAATATCAAGGCACATAACTCCGCTGTCTGCCTCAAAGAAGCATTCAGGGAAGGAGGGGTTTTTCAGAGTCCAGAAGATAATCAGACCATTCCCTTGCTTCATGAAGTCATCTGGAAAATAGGACAGCAAAGATATAATTAGTGCCAAAAGAAAACCGAAAAAAGACCCCAAAAAAAGACTTTAAAATGGCAAGTGGTATGTTACTGGAAGAGGAAAGATTTGTAGATTGAAATATGTAAATATTCTCTTGACTTAAGAGAATGTAATATTTAACTTTACATTCTCAAATAAGTTTGTTGCACGAAAATGTTGTTGTTGCTGTTCAAGTAAATAATGACAAGCTTATAAAAGGATAACTAAGAGGCATAAACTTCACGTTCCTTTTTCCAAATTATTGCTCGTTTCTTGATACCTGCGTGGGTGTAAAACATGAAGAGCAAATGCACTTACAGGAACCGCATGACACAGCAAAAAGATCTTTGTATCCTGGGCTCCAGCAGACAGAGGTGATGGCGAGTTTCTTTGCCTTTTCAAAGGAGAAACGCCACAGGGGCAGGAGGGTACCCTCTTGGTCACGGTACTCGTCAGACACGTCCTCCCAGTACTTGAAATCTGCAAGTTATCAACAAAAGTTGGAAGGTCATGGGAACCACAGAAACAAAAGCTAAGGCTGCATCATTGAACCAGTCAAGACAGAAACTGTCTGAGGTGGATATCTTTCATGGTGGGATATCTCACTCCTTCCCCCACCCCTATCTCGACTGCTGTAACAAATATGTGATATAAAACGGAGACGGAATAGTCAAACTCATTAGATCTGAAAAAACTCAACCTGTCTAAAATGAAAAAAGTTGTTTTCATATATTGACTGCTTAGTATAAGACTACGCTATATATGTCATTAAAAAAGTGATGTATGACAGAATCTTACACTGAGCGGTCGATATGCTCTGAGAAACAAATGCACTGTTGATTTCCCAATAAATGATTAACAAAGTCAACCCTAAGAACATGGAAGTGTTCAAGGTTATGCAGCCAACAATGGCGGTCAAATGCAGGAATGAGTTCCCACAAAAGAACTATTCCTCAGATTGCACAAAAGTTACAGATTTTTCATTCTAATGGAAATCCAAACCTCTCTTTAATCCAGTCAACAGTAACCAGCATGTGCTTTGTTGCCCCTGCATGCTGGTTAAGATGTTCTTCCAAATTTATTACAGCATGACATGATTTGACGAGTAAGATAGAGAAGGAAAATATGGGAAAGAGAAGGATATGATGCTGTCTCTATAAATACCTCCCTTCCTAATCTTAACTCAAACTTGTCACTCTGTTCATTGTTCAAACGTGTCTGAGACATACTTTTTTCTCCTTCTCCCCATGAGATCGCACTTCAGAAATGAAGTTTAACTGAAAATAACTTTTTGACCATGCTTTTAAGAATAAAACAGCCCTTTTCAAAGCTTTTCTCATGAGCGATTGTTTAAAATCCTGTGTCCCCATAGAAAAAAGGCTCCTATAATACCTTGGGCGATGTCATCATAGGTGTTCTGATTGACCATGCGTTCAACAATCTTTGTGGCAGACTCAATTCTAGAGATGTCATCATTCTGAAAGTACAAAAAGCAAATGTGTTATTGACACTCTTGGTGACACTTGGGGTAAAACTGATGTCAGTATATAACTTTTCACTGTAAAAGGGACTCATAGATTAAAAAACATGTTAACATTTAACTGACTTAAAGGTCAAATTAGGCAGATGAACACAATAGCACCAACAGGCCAGAAGAATATTTGATAAATACACAACTGCCTGATATTTTACTCTTATCTAAAAAGTACTCTTTTTCGTTGTATTCTTATGAAGCATTCTGCTTCAATCAGAAAGATTTTAGTTTCTAGCTTGCTATTTTCCCCAACCTGTAACATTAAATGTATGCAATTGGATGTATTATACTCACAGATGTCTCTGTCATGGTGAACTTCTTCTTTGTTTTGCCTTCTTCCTTCCTTCCAGGCAAGACTTTCTTTTCTTTTGACTTCTCCTGTATGGGCAATGACATGAATTTGAAAGCAGATTTTAAAAAGTGAACAGCAGTGTCAGTCTGACACAAAGCAATGCAGAGAGCAGTAGCAACAACATCTAACAACAAGGATAAATTGGAGTAAAGGATTAAAATGCTAAGACTATAGAAAAATTGAGGTAGAAATATTTTGGCATCTTTAGACAGTAACAAATATATAATAGCAAAGAAAATAATAAGTTAAAAGGGGTTCACCTTATATTTAGACAAACAAAAATTGCTACATACCTGTTTTTCAAAATCTTCCTGATAAGCATCAAAGATTTCCCACTGTGTGACATTGGAGGCAAATGAGGCTCTTGGTGGTGGCTCTGTCACTGTGCCACGGTCCTGGACAAAAGAACCAAACACATCTCTCAAAATTCATGGACGAATAATGCAACGCAGTAAGATTTACAAATTAACAGTCAAATGAATATAGGAAAATCACCAAACATGGTAAGGGATTTTTAGTTATCACGGGACATACATACATTGCAAAGTATTCATCAGAACTGTATCTGTAAATTTACAAGATGCACTGTCTTCAAGCTGATTTTGAATACTGGTATACAGTTGAGTATGCGTAAACCGAACATAGTTAATCCAAAAATCACAGCAGTGAACCGATAGAAAATAAAAACTGCAATTTCTTTTTCTTTTATTTGTCCTTCAGATTTTAGTTTTAGCAGACTCCACTTATCTCAAAGTTACAGATATATAGTTATCACCTGAATCAATATTTTGATGACAAATAAGAATTAATAATTTTTTTTTAAAAGGGTATCTTACACGTTTGATATATACTTTGATTCATATCTTAAAAATTCTTAACAAGATATATCTTCTGTCCTGATTTTTCCAGCAAAAGTATTAGTTACGATACTCAAAAAGCGCAAAATCCTCTGACAGTACTGTTTAACTAGAACACTAAGCAAACAATCAAGGTGAACACTTAATTACAATCTTACCCTGAATGGATTGTTGTAGGTTTGAGAAGCTCTATCACTGAAATTGAACTGGTTGGTCAGTTTCTTCTCTTTAGACCCTCCTTTGGCTACGGGTGGGGCAGGGGAGGCTCCCTCCTCCCCTCCTTCCTCCTTTCCCTCTCCCTCAGCTCCGCCTTCCTCTCCTCCTTCTTCAGCGGCTGCTCCACCTTCAGCTTCTGCCACTTCTAATAAACAAATCACAAGGAGAGGTTTGTGACACACTGTAGCTTCACTTTTTTGTTTTTGTTTGTGTTTTATGGCACTTTCAACTCAATAAGGTCATATAAGTGCTGAAGATTAAAGGTGTTACTAGAGAGTAACATATAAAGTAAAGAAGGAGCAGAGACATAGACAACAGATGTTTAATAGCAAAGAAAAGGCAAATTACATCAGAGCACCCACCAACCGCACACTGTAGCTCCACAACCAAACAAACATTATATAATTCTAGCCATTATTACATGGCTGAACAACATTATACACATTTCAAACTATTCAAGGTGAAGAATTGTGAAGCATAAAGGTAGGCCTAATACAGTGCAAAACACAAGAAATGAATAAACGACTATGTTGGAGTTGCAAGCTTTTTAATGAAGCCCAATATTTTCTTAAACAAAACTAAAGCTGTTCTTATAATTATATTTTAAAACAAGACACAAATATATAAATCAGTGGATGTGAAAAAAAGACTGACACTTACACTATAGTTCCAGAAAGCTCAAAGTTTTCAGAAACACAACATTGAAAAAAAAATTGAGAAAAAACAGATTTATTGATTTATGTCGGAAAAAGAGCAACAGTATTTGATACAAGAAAAGGAACAACAATAAGAAAAAAAAAGGAAATGCTTTCTAAGTTTGCTATGAATATGCCCAAAGCAAAGGTGATATCAATTTTGTGAGCATCACAATTTTAAAAAGTACAAACAGAAGAAGCTTGTTGTTCTCCTGCAACCCCCCCCCCCAAAAAAAAAATTTAAAAAAATTGTGTTGCTGGTTATATTTGTTTTTTTTTCCTTTCTAAGTTTATTCAAGCATTTCTGAGAAAAACTGAAGAAGAATAAAACTCTAAGCAACATGCTAGTAACTGGGATGTACGATGTACAGAAGCTATAACAAAGAGTGAAAAGAAAAAAAGAAATTGTATGTAGGCCCATACATATTATGTCTTTATAAACATCTGTTTAAATACAATTTTCAAAAACAGAAAGACTCAGACTACTTGAATCAAGTCAACAGAGGAACAGTTAGCAGCTGCAATGTAACTCATAAAACAGTCTGCCACTAAACCATCAACAAAATGATAATAATACCTTTAGACCTTTGGAGTACCATTCCTTTTTCTATATTCATACCTGAATATTTTTAAGTCCCTGAAATTTTCTGTATGATGGGATGGTAACTTTTTCAAACTCTTGGAGCCTTTTCAGAGCAGAGTAGTTATGAAGTAGTGCCATGCTATCCCCTTGTTCATGCACAGACTGCATTGCATATTCATGAATTAAGTTTCTGAATATAAACAGCGCATTTATTACTTAACTGTCACTACTCAGTCCCATTAACAGAAGAGACTTTTGAGGAATTACACAGTTTAGAACTCTTGCTTGATTAGGCTGCAATCAGTTTGTATTTTAAACTTGTTTTGTATCCACAATTACTGATCCTATAAAAGGTACACTCAAAAATTCAATTTAGGCAATAACCCAAACTGCATGGATATTAAACCATGCTAAAAATGACACTCCCACAGGCGAAAAACAAAAATTTATCCTACAGCGATGCATAGGTGCTTTGGCAAGCAATCGACATATAGCATTTTTTTGGTGTTTTGACAAAGAATATACTGAAATAAAAGAACTTTGACGTGCACAAGCTACTAAAAAAGGGCAAATAAAATAAAATCAATCACAGTAAAATAATCCAAAGAGGAAAAAAAATTTCACCTTCTTTTTCTTCTGAAAATTTCAAATGACAATTCGGTTTTTACATTTTCTTTTAGTACATTCAAATTTAATGAATCGGTTGAATTGAAGGGACAAAACCACCTATTTTTGTAATAAGTCACAGTTACACATGACACCACATTTCCAGTAAGTTTTGAAGCAAAAAATGATTGTTTTACAGGAGATAAATTAAAAAACAACTTTACCTCATATCTGATAATTGCGATTCAATTTAAATACATGAAAGATGTAAGACGTACAGAAAACTACTTTGTTATTGTGATATATGCTTGATATCTTCTCATCATCTGGAAAACAGATTTTTTTAAATAGCTGACCAGATAAGATAATAGAATTCAAAGATATAATATCAGTTCACTTGAAAAAGGTATTGAAAATATAATATCATTCAGCTTCAATTGTAGATAACATTATCACACAGCTAAACGGACATAGCAGCAAAATATTTGAGCTGCTCTGTAAGAAAGCACAAAAAAATAGCAAATTTGAAAATTAGTGGATAAAAAGCGCACAAATGAAAGAAATCTGATCCCCCCCCCGCCACATATATGTCAAATTATCTTCTCTCGACAGCAACAAATTAAACTTGATTTGTAAAATACTGGTCCCCTCTTAATTGCACTTGCCTTTCTCTCACGTTTAAAATTACAATAACCTCACCAACCTTTGGCACATACACAAGTCTTTGTTGTGTTTTTGTCAAACTTTGCTACACCTTTATTGACTTTGCTCTTTTGCCTGCTTGTTCACAACTTTGACCTCATCCATTCATTTAAATTTGAGATACGATGAACATATATAAAGAATCAAAGAGTACTTATCCCACTGGCTCACCTAAGTAAAGATGTGTCTACTTTTACATTTGAAAATGCAAAGCTCGGCTGCTCACTTTTTAATAAATGGTTGTTTTTTTTAGCAATACTAAAAGAAAAGAGAAAACATGCGCTTTGTGCTTGATGACCTTAGAAGGTTATAGGAAACTGATAACTTTTCAGGAATTCAGAAACTGGAATTTTTACTTTGAGGGGTGTCCATACAAATATTGCACATGTACTGTACATTTGACATTTCAAAACTGAAAGAATGAAAACTGTGCAGAAAAAAAAGATAAGAAAATTTACCTTCTTTCTCCTCTGAAAGTTAAAAGCAAAGACAGAAAGAAAAATGTTAAACAGTTATGAATCTAGAAAAATTCAAACATACATGAAACACCTTTACAACTGAAAACACAGCATACATTAAATCATTCAGGTAACTTTGCACCAGTACAGTTAGGCTTGTTAGCATTGTCTGAACCCTATATATCATATGATGCAGGCTTCATCTTTAAATATGTTTCATTTTAGATATATATGCATTTTACAATCAATACAAATAACTTTTGTAAACAGAGAGCTTGTTCTGTTCACCCATTAAAACTATTTGAAAGCCGGATTTAATTTTAGCAAAACCAGAACCAATGGAACATGTACCAGAAATGTGTCTGTTCTGTTTTCCTCAAACAATTCAGGAGTTTAGCCACACCACTTCTTACCTCTTTGGCTGGATATTAGTTTAAAACTAGTGAACACAGTATTAATAAAGAACCTTCTCAAATTTCTGTTAATTTGTTGGATACTGCTTATGTGCCCTTAACAATTAACAAGAATGGTTAGGAAATACTGAAATATTAAAGTCACAGCTAAAGTTTAAACTTTATTCACCTTCTTTTTGTTCAGAGAGACCCATCCGACTGAGTTGCCTTCTCGCCTCATCTGAATCCTTGTGCAGCAAATTGCCATCCAGTGCAAAGTGTACGGCCAGCTGATCAACACTTGAAGTCTGTTTGTACTGGCGCTCCTGATATTGATTAAAAAGAAGATGCAAAGGTGGGATCCTTCTCCGTGGGCTGAAAGTTTATGTAGCAGAGGTGTTTCAGCTCAAAACATTTTTGTCTTTTCTTGTTGTGTGTATTTGTGAGTGCATATGAACCTTGCAACCACACAGTTCTTGTATAAAACCAAGACAAATTTCTCTTCATGGGATGAACAAAGTTTGTCACTGACACGGTCAAAACAACTGATTACTAGAGAATTCCAGATAACTGACACATTAATAAAGGACATCGTGAGATCAATGGAAAGTGTTAATGGAGTATGTGTTCCCATCATGATATGTGTATGGTACTTCTTAATTTTCAAACCTATATTGTTTATTTACAGTGACAGGAACCAAACTTAACCAATTCATTCCTCCCTACATCTCAGGAGCTTACCACAAGAAGCTAAGGGTTATCAGAAAGGGACTTAGTTGTGTCACATACGTAAAGTGTTAGTGATGTCGCATTGGTGTAGAATTGTGCATGTAGCTTTGGATCACAACATCATGGATTGGTTTAAACAGAACACGTTTCCCAACTGCTCTAGGTTGGTGCTCATATTTTTTTTAAATAACAGAAATTTAGATGGATTCAAGACTCTTATATCACCCACCTGTGGCTGGTAGGAAAATGGTATTTGGTGAAACGTAAGTTATCACACTTAAACACTCATTTTCTCATATGATGCATCAGTGAAGCTACATAAATTGTAGCAACCTAAAGATAAAGGTTAAATAAATATGTAAACTCCATGGAGGATTCTTTCCACCTTACCTATTCCTTTTTTCCTTCTTAATTTTTAAAAAGACATTTTTCCCAAAAGAAAGCACAAAATGGTCATCTTAATGAAATTATCTTGTCATGGCGAAATTAATTTACCTTGAAGCTGTAGCGGACAATGTTCTGAGGGGCATGAGGATTGTTTGCAGTCAAGATTCTGGTGAATTCTTCTTTCAGCTCCTGTGGAACAAATAAAGTATGATAAGAAGAAAGGAAGAAATTACTTTTAGAAAGTGTAGTGTATGGAATGTTTGTGTACACTTACATGTAAAAATAAAAGGATGCAACTCAGAAGGTCTTTGATATCTCTGCGGTAAGTATGAGAGCAATTTAAAAAAAAAATTAATAAACATAAAAACCCAAAACACAACAGGTTGCACAGTCGAGCAGAAAAAAGCAACCAGAGAATTAAGAGACTGAAATTTAACTACTTGATTGTCTCCTATGCCTTTGTTAAATGTGTATATAAAGTACTACATGAACACCATGAGCTGAGTCCTACATCCTAACATTTGGTTTCAAATACACACACATACACACACAATTACACACACACACACACACACACACACACACACACACAGACACACACACACCCACATGCAAACACAAACAGTTTCGCAATAAAATGAGACAAATTCCATGTTTATCTTGCTTTTTCACAAAAATGCAATTTATCCCTCTTTTAAGAACTGTAAAAACTGTCAGGTTTTTTTCAAACACGACAAAAGGCATTTGACCGTTCTCAACAAGGAAGAAACCCATCCCGTGCATGTCAATCAAGTTCTTTTGTCAAGGTAAGTGATTTCACTCGTGGAGGGCAAGAGTTTGTTGGTAATTCATTAGGGCCTTGGTTATTCTAAATAATGTTGTATCTCAACGTATCATATGGTCAAAGTTGTTTCCTATAGTTAAATTTACAGCGAAAACAGATGTTGAATAATAGTTTGATGCTAAAAGAAGGTTGATGTTCTTAGAAGACTGCTCTGTAATCTGTATGTGACAGCTCAAATAAAATGTTAGAAAAAAATATTTTAACACCTAATAAGACTTAACGACTGGTAAAAAAGGAGGTACTGACCGTCTCATTCAGCTCCAGCTGGTCATCAGGTTTAACCAGGGTTTTTGCCTGGAAAAAAATAATTCAAATACTGGTTACATTGCAGTCTGGACACATGAATGGCTGCTCCTCCTTCAAGCCTCAGAATAAAAGAAAGAGTTCGAACAATCCAGAGTGAGTTTTCAAATATAAGTGAAGAAAACCCAGGGAAAATAAATAAGCTGTTGATTTGCTACCTGTGAGGAAAATTGTCTGCCAGAATAAGATCTTATAACGGCACTTTGTTCAATATCACAAAAGAATGATTTAACCTCCTGATTAAACTAACATTTTTAAAGTAAATAAAATAAAAACTAACATTAATGCAGCCAAAGATATGTAACAATTATTATGGACAATCTTGTTTTCACTAATTACAATCATGCTTCTTGTTATCAAATGCAAGAACTGAGAAAAGAAAACACATTTGACTGAAGCTTTCATGTTTTCGCCTTGAAACAATTTCTTTTCACTTTTTTTTGTACTAATATAAAATCACATAAACAATGGTTTTGTCACTTGAAGGCAGAACCCTCATTTTAATCCTCAGTGCTGAGAGGCCATTCTATTGGCTGGTCTGAAGAAAGAGAAAGACCCTCTGATGTAACATTTTCCTTTGACCTTTTCAATAGCGCTGCCCCCTTCCCCACACACACACATCTTCCCCCTCAATGATTTGAACATATGTAAGGTTCTGAAATGGCTTCATCAGAAATAGTAAAAGAAAAAAATAATGTTTGCAAATTACTGACCTGCATCCAGTCATCCTGCTCTGTGCCATCTCCCACTTCTGTTAAATCATCACCATCCTGGAATACAGAAGAAAACAAAAGAACTCCATATGTCACTCAGTGTAGTTGTGGCTTTTGTTTGCTTTCCTTTGCTCAAGTTCAACATGCCAAATTGACACAGAGAAAATTATTAGGACAGTGTTTCCCATCTCCCCTAGGAGTCATGACAACATGAAGATCTTTCACAGAGAGAGAGAGAAACATTGTAAGCCCTTTGTAAATTTATCAGCCATATCACAGTTACTCTGTCCCTTTTCCCCTCTGTTTTGTATTATTGATCTGTCTTTTTGGTGTAAAAAAAAAAAGAGATAATTTGTTTCTTTATTCGCAATAATAATTTTAACGAGCATATTGTTATGATACAGAGAGAACTACTCATGAAACTTTGCATGCTGTTGGATAAGCACTTGAGTAGCCAATAGTTTCAAGAGTTGCAGAAAATCCTAATACATTTCAATACAAGTAGATGACAAAATATGAATCCAAAATTAAGTTTTTCAAGCTAGTGATAGGCTACCGTTTGGAGTGACACGTAGAGTCAGGACTAGTTTGCTTGGAGAGGCTTTGTGAACTGGTACCCTTCCCATCAGAATGGGTTAAGTAAAGCTTTATCCAAGCTCCATGCAGTCACGTTCCTAAGATGGGATAACTTGAGCACCTGCATTTAAGATAACACAACAATAACAGAATTCTTTGATGAAAAAGGCAAGTCATGAAAGACATTTAAACGTTTTTTTCATTGCAATTCTTTATTCTTACCCCTCTTTTTGATCTCTTCCGTGGATCGCTGGTTGGTGCAGCCTGAAGGAGAGAAAGTTAGAGAAATGTAAAAATGTAAAAACAAAAAATCTTCTGCTGACAAGGACAAGAAATTTTGAGTTACCTTTCATCATAATGTGATTACTCTAGAATCAGGAGCAATCTGAATGACTGTTTCAAAGAGGCAAAAGGAAAAAAAACTGATTCCTCAAACAGAGCCATGAATGCAAGCTCTTGAAACAATCTACTTCTAACTTTTCTTCTCTGTGTAATGTAGCACCATTCACATACTCATTGGAATTGAAATTGAATATAAATGTTTAACACTCCCACTGACACAATTCACATTATTTAAGGGGCAGGCTGTTTTGACTCCAGCTGTCATGGCCAACATGGGTTGAAGGGGATTCTTTGTCCCAGCAGACAGACAGAGATACTTGATAAAAAAAAACAACACATCCCCACACAGTAACCAATTTCAAATCTTTCGTATGTCATGGCAAAGAGCCCAACCATTGTACAACAGATGCTGAGACAAAACAGGATCTTTTATACTCCGCCCATCTTGTTGGCTGGCAGATACGGTGGGTTGACCTACAATAACAGCTCTGAGAGAAAACCGAATCATGGGACTTTCTGCGTGGGAGGAAGGAGTATATGGCACAGGGACTTGTTGATAAGCAAATAAGAAGGTGATGAACAGATGCGTTGTTCACAGAAAAGGAATTATAAGGCCTGTGTCTAAAGTGATTATCATTTGGCTTCAAAAAAACTTTTAAGGCAATATCTTTTCCCTCTTTACTCATTTTCTGACAAGTGAAATATACCCCTTTAAAATATCATTTGGATAATTTTCAGAGTTTTTGTATATTTCATTTCTTTGAAGCTGGTTCTTGACAGAAGGCATACCTGAGATGAAATATCAAGTGGGGAGAAATTCCACAGGATCTACCTTATTCAGTATATTTAATCAAACAAGAGTCAGCATACTGGACAATATATTGTTCAAAATTTTGACCCATTGTATTTCTAAAGATAAATTCTCACAAGCTTTAAGTAGCTACAAATAGAAAAAAAATCCCATTCCATGTAGTTTTTTCCTCTACATGGTAACATTTTGACCTGCTCTGGTAAATTTCTGGCTCTGACTGAATCAGATTATTTTTTACTACCATAGTTTCAAATTCAGAGGCAGGAATATCTTTTTGAATACGGATCGCCGCTTAACCCTTTTGTTGCCAGGGAGTGCATGTTCCTACTGTCAGCACTGATTTTCAGCTGAGCTCGTAGCACAGGACAGCAGCCTAAAGTCTCAGTGCTAATCGTTGTGCGGTCTAGATCAGGCGTACTCGCGACATATTTCAGACACCAGGTCTTTGATTGTTTCACTTTTCTCGCTTTTAAAAAACCCCATTTCCTCCCATCTTTCTCATAATTTCGAATAATAAGTCAAAAAGTGAATTTATTTGCTTTTTTAAAGTCATTTCGATGTTTTAGTTTTATGAAAGGACGTGGCCGCCCACAAGCCAAGATCTATGTTTATTGATCGCTTGCAAGTCTATCAGTAAAGAAATACTAGCAAATTTGGTACTGATATGCGCATCTTTTATTCCCGAAAATGAACCTATGCGGTGCTTCTAGTTAAAACTTCGTACAAAAGAATTAGAGCCAGGTTATTAGTGTTACGTACATGTAACGTCATATAGGCAATCAGGACCGGTAAATTTCACCAACTTGCGTGACGTACATGATGCAGCAGCGTTAAAAATTGCCCGTCTTCATGACGTACTAGGTACGTCATAAGGCGACGAAGGGGTTGACAGGTGTTTTTGGTTCCGCATTTCAGCGGATCACCACTTAATTGGGTTACTGATTTTCGAGAACGAGGAAGAAGAAGAAGAAGAAGACACACATGATGGGAGAAATAAGACTTAACGACATGGAAAAAGTGAATACCTTCAAGATTGTCCACAAACAAATGCGGCCATCAGAGGAAATGGAGTAAAAGTTCATGTTGTTGTCTGCATCATCCTTTTGCCAGCGTACCTAGAGTTGTCAAAAAGATACAGTTTTGATCCATTTGTACATTTTTGTATAAACATATCTTTTTTAGCATGTACACTCAAAGTAAGAGTAATTTTTGCCTTCATATAAAAATTCTTTAAAAGAATTGTAGGGGTATTACATATGTTACAGAGCTTAAAAAACAAACATTGTTTCAAGAATGTTAGCACATAATGATGTCACAGAAATGAAAATAATGGTATATGTTGGTTAGAAATACACTTATTACAGAATCTTTCGCAAACTTCGTTAATCAATAAAATGAGAATTTCATAACATTGCTCCATCCGTTCCAAAGTATTTTTTGCACAAACCTTTATCCTATTTTCTCTATTATATTATATTTTGTGAGAATGTACGTGTAAGTCACCGAGAATGTTTAAAAATGTATACTCATATAAGAAATAATTTTAAAACATGTGCATTTGCTTAAAAATCAAGTCATATCTCTACAAAATGTCCTTGTCATAACTCCTCTATGGCAGTAACTCCTCGGAAGCATAGTTTATATCAACTGCTTAGTAAGACTCCCTCACACGTTGTTTTGAAATGTGACATTTGATGGGGTTTAACACTGAACAATTGATACAAAAACATGCATATGATTTTGATTTATCCTGTGAGGGAAATACGTAACAACTGTGGTCTTGTCAAAAAGGATTTTGGAAATTCTACTGAGGATTTTAAAAAACTTCTTATAATGACAAAAAACCTGACAACTGAAACACACCTGCCACACAGGGTCTGTGTGCTTCCCATTCTTAGCTGTGCACCGATGGATTGGTCCATCCCTCCTCTCAACTGTGCTGAATACAGCCACACTCCCATCATAGAAACCTGCTGCGATGTAGTGTTGGTGTTGAGGATGAATATCAAGGCACATAACTCCGCTGTCTGCCTCAAAGAAGCATTCAGGGAAGGAGGGGTTTTTCAGAGTCCAGAAGATAATCAGACCATTCCCTTGCTTCATGAAGTCATCTGGAAAATAGGACAGCAAAGATATAATTAGTGCCAAAAGAAAACCGAAAAAAGACCCCAAAAAAAGACTTTAAAATGGCAAGTGGTATGTTACTGGAAGAGGAAAGATTTGTAGATTGAAATATGTAAATATTCTCTTGACTTAAGAGAATGTAATATTTAACTTTACATTCTCAAATAAGTTTGTTGCACGAAAATGTTGTTGTTGCTGTTCGTGTAACTAATGACAAGCTTATAAAAGGATAACTAAGAGGCATAAACTTCACGTTCCTTTTTCCAAATTATTGCTCGTTTCTTGATACCTGCGTGGGTGTAAAACATGAAGAGCAAATGCACTTACAGGAACCGCATGACACAGCAAAAAGATCTTTGTATCCTGGGCTCCAGCAGACAGAGGTGATGGCGAGTTTCTTTGCCTTTTCAAAGGAGAAACGCCACAGGGGCAGGAGGGTACCCTCTTGGTCACGGTACTCGTCAGACACGTCCTCCCAGTACTTGAAATCTGCAAGTTATCAACAAAAGTTGGAAGGTCATGGGAACCACAGAAACAAAAGCTAAGGCTGCATCATTGAACCAGTCAAGACAGAAACTGTCTGAGGTGGATATCTTTCATGGTGGGATATCTCACTCCTTCCCCCACCCCTATCTCGACTGCTGTAACAAATATGTGATATAAAACGGAGACGGAATAGTCAAACTCATTAGATCTGAAAAAACTCAACCTGTCTAAAATGAAAAAAGTTGTTTTCATATATTGACTGCTTAGTATAAGACTACGCTATATATGTCATTAAAAAAGTGATGTATGACAGAATCTTACACTGAGCGGTCGATATGCTCTGAGAAACAAATGCACTGTTGATTTCCCAATAAATGATTAACAAAGTCAACCCTAAGAACATGGAAGTGTTCAAGGTTATGCAGCCAACAATGGCGGTCAAATGCAGGAATGAGTTCCCACAAAAGAACTATTCCTCAGATTGCACAAAAGTTACAGATTTTTCAATCTAATGGAAATCCAAACTTCTCTTTAATCCAGTCAACAGTAACCAGCATGTGCTTTGTTGCCCCTGCATGCTGGTTAAGATGTTCTTCCAAATTTATTACAGCATGACATGATTTGACGAGTAAGATAGAGAAGGAAAATATGGGAAAGAGAAGGATATGATGCTGTCTCTATAAATACCTCCCTTCCTAATCTTAACTCAAACTTGTCACTCTGTTCATTGTTCAAACGTGTCTGAGACATACTTTTTTCTCCTTCTCCCCATGAGATCGCACTTCAGAAATGAAGTTTAACTGAAAATAACTTTTTGACCATGCTTTTACTAATAAAACAGCCCTTTTCAAAGCTTTTCTCATGAGCGATTGTTTAAAATCCTGTGTCCCCATAGAAAAAAGGCTCCTATAATACCTTGGGCGATGTCATCATAGGTGTTCTGATTGACCATGCGTTCAACAATCTTTGTGGCAGACTCAATTCTAGAGATGTCATCATTCTGAAAGTACAAAAAGCAAATGTGTTATTGACACTCTTGGTGACACTTGGGGTAAAACTGATGTCAGTATATAACTTTTCACTGTAAAAGGGACTCATAGATTAAAAAACATGTTAACATTTAACTGACTTAAAGGTCAAATTAGGCAGATGAACACAATAGCACCAACAGGCCAGAAGAATATTTGATAAATACACAACTGCCTGATATTTTACTCTTATCTAAAAAGTACTCTTTTTCGTTGTATTCTTATGAAGCATTCTGCTTCAATCAGAAAGATTTTAGTTTCTAGCTTGCTATTTTCCCCAACCTGTAACATTAAATGTATGCAATTGGATGTATTATACTCACAGATGTCTCTGTCATGGTGAACTTCTTCTTTGTTTTGCCTTCTTCCTTCCTTCCAGGCAAGACTTTCTTTTCTTTTGACTTCTCCTGTATGGGCAATGACATGAATTTGAAAGCAGATTTTAAAAAGTGAACAGCAGTGTCAGTCTGACACAAAGCAATGCAGAGAGCAGTAGCAACAACATCTAACAACAAGGATAAATTGGAGTAAAGGATTAAAATGCTAAGACTATAGAAAAATTGAGGTAGAAATATTTTGGCATCTTTAGACAGTAACAAATATATAATAGCAAAGAAAATAATAAGTTAAAAGGGGTTCACCTTATATTTAGACAAACAAAAATTGCTACATACCTGTTTTTCAAAATCTTCCTGATAAGCATCAAAGATTTCCCACTGTGTGACATTGGAGGCAAATGAGGCTCTTGGTGGTGGCTCTGTCACTGTGCCACGGTCCTGGACAAAAGAACCAAACACATCTCTCAAAATTCATGGACGAATAATGCAACGCAGTAAGATTTACAAATTAACAGTCAAATGAATATAGGAAAATCACCAAACATGGTAAGGGATTTTTAGTTATCACGGGACATACATACATTGCAAAGTATTCATCAGAACTGTATCTGTAAATTTACAAGATGCACTGTCTTCAAGCTGATTTTGAATACTGGTATACAGTTGAGTATGCGTAAACCGAACATAGTTAATCCAAAAATCACAGCAGTGAACCGATAGAAAATAAAAACTGCAATTTCTTTTTCTTTTATTGGTCCTTCAGATTTTAGTTTTAGCAGACTCCACTTATCTCAAAGTTACAGATATATAGTTATCACCTGAATCAATATTTTGATGACAAATAAGAATTAATAATTTTTTTTTAAAAGGGTATCTTACACGTTTGATATATACTTTGATTCATATCTTAAAAATTCTTAACAAGATATATCTTCTGTCCTGATTTTTCCAGCAAAAGTATTAGTTACGATACTCAAAAAGCGCAAAATCCTCTGACAGTACTGTTTAACTAGAACACTAAGCAAACAATCAAGGTGAACACTTAATTACAATCTTACCCTGAATGGATTGTTGTAGGTTTGAGAAGCTCTATCACTGAAATTGAACTGGTTGGTCAGTTTCTTCTCTTTAGACCCTCCTTTGGCTACGGGTGGGGCAGGGGAGGCTCCCTCCTCCCCTCCTTCCTCCTTTCCCTCTCCCTCAGCTCCGCCTTCCTCTCCTCCTTCTTCAGCGGCTGCTCCACCTTCAGCTTCTGCCACTTCTAATAAACAAATCACAAGGAGAGGTTTGTGACACACTGTAGCTTCACTTTTTTGTTTTTGTTTGTGTTTTATGGCACTTTCAACTCAATAAGGTCATATAAGTGCTGAAGATTAAAGGTGTTACTAGAGAGTAACATATAAAGTAAAGAAGGAGCAGAGACATAGACAACAGATGTTTAATAGCAAAGAAAAGGCAAATTACATCAGAGCACCCACCAACCGCACACTGTAGCTCCACAACCAAACAAACATTATATAATTCTAGCCATTATTACATGGCTGAACAACATTATACACATTTCAAACTATTCAAGGTGAAGAATTGTGAAGCATAAAGGTAGGCCTAATACAGTGCAAAACACAAGAAATGAATAAACGACTATGTTGGAGTTGCAAGCTTTTTAATGAAGCCCAATATTTTCTTAAACAAAACTAAAGCTGTTCTTATAATTATATTTTAAAACAAGACACAAATATATAAATCAGTGGATGTGAAAAAAAGACTGACACTTACACTATAGTTCCAGAAAGCTCAAAGTTTTCAGAAACACAACATTGAAAAAAAAATTGAGAAAAAACAGATTTATTGATTTATGTCGGAAAAAGAGCAACAGTATTTGATACAAGAAAAGGAACAACAATAAGAAAAAAAAAGGAAATGCTTTCTAAGTTTGCTATGAATATGCCCAAAGCAAAGGTGATATCAATTTTGTGAGCATCACAATTTTAAAAAGTACAAACAGAAGAAGCTTGTTGTTCTCCTGCAACCCCCCCCCCCAAAAAAAAAATTTAAAAAAATTGTGTTGCTGGTTATATTTGTTTTTTTTTCCTTTCTAAGTTTATTCAAGCATTTCTGAGAAAAACTGAAGAAGAATAAAACTCTAAGCAACATGCTAGTAACTGGGATGTACGATGTACAGAAGCTATAACAAAGAGTGAAAAGAAAAAAAGAAATTGTATGTAGGCCCATACATATTATGTCTTTATAAACATCTGTTTAAATACAATTTTCAAAAACAGAAAGACTCAGACTACTTGAATCAAGTCAACAGAGGAACAGTTAGCAGCTGCAATGTAACTCATAAAACAGTCTGCCACTAAACCATCAACAAAATGATAATAATACCTTTAGACCTTTGGAGTACCATTCCTTTTTCTATATTCATACCTGAATATTTTTAAGTCCCTGAAATTTTCTGTATGATGGGATGGTAACTTTTTCAAACTCTTGGAGCCTTTTCAGAGCAGAGTAGTTATGAAGTAGTGCCATGCTATCCCCTTGTTCATGCACAGACTGCATTGCATATTCATGAATTAAGTTTCTGAATATAAACAGCGCATTTATTACTTAACTGTCACTACTCAGTCCCATTAACAGAAGAGACTTTTGAGGAATTACACAGTTTAGAACTCTTGCTTGATTAGGCTGCAATCAGTTTGTATTTTAAACTTGTTTTGTATCCACAATTACTGATCCTATAAAAGGTACACTCAAAAATTCAATTTAGGCAATAACCCAAACTGCATGGATATTAAACATTGCTAATAATGACACTCCCACAGGCGAAAAACAAAAATTTATCCTACAGCGATGCATAGGTGCTTTGGCAAGCAATCGACATATAGCATTTTTTTGGTGTTTTGACAAAGAATATACTGAAATAAAAGAACTTTGACGTGCACAAGCTACTAAAAAAGGGCAAATAAAATAAAATCAATCACAGTAAAATAATCCAAAGAGGAAAAAAAATTTCACCTTCTTTTTCTTCTGAAAATTTCAAATGACAATTCGGTTTTTACATTTTCTTTTAGTACATTCAAATTTAATGAATCGGTTGAATTGAAGGGACAAAACCACCTATTTTTGTAATAAGTCACAGTTACACATGACACCACATTTCCAGTAAGTTTTGAAGCAAAAAATGATTGTTTTACAGGAGATAAATTAAAAAACAACTTTACCTCATATCTGATAATTGCGATTCAATTTAAATACATGAAAGATGTAAGACGTACAGAAAACTACTTTGTTATTGTGATATATGCTTGATATCTTCTCATCATCTGGAAAACAGATTTTTTTAAATAGCTGACCAGATAAGATAATAGAATTCAAAGATATAATATCAGTTCACTTGAAAAAGGTATTGAAAATATAATATCATTCAGCTTCAATTGTAGATAACATTATCACACAGCTAAACGGACATAGCAGCAAAATATTTGAGCTGCTCTGTAAGAAAGCACAAAAAAATAGCAAATTTGAAAATTAGTGGATAAAAAGCGCACAAATGAAAGAAATCTGATCCCCCCCCCGCCACATATATGTCAAATTATCTTCTCTCGACAGCAACAAATTAAACTTGATTTGTAAAATACTGGTCCCCTCTTAATTGCACTTGCCTTTCTCTCACGTTTAAAATTACAATAACCTCACCAACCTTTGGCACATACACAAGTCTTTGTTGTGTTTTTGTCAAACTTTGCTACACCTTTATTGACTTTGCTCTTTTGCCTGCTTGTTCACAACTTTGACCTCATCCATTCATTTAAATTTGAGATACGATGAACATATATAAAGAATCAAAGAGTACTTATCCCACTGGCTCACCTAAGTAAAGATGTGTCTACTTTTACATTTGAAAATGCAAAGCTCGGCTGCTCACTTTTTAATAAATGGTTGTTTTTTTTAGCAATACTAAAAGAAAAGAGAAAACATGCGCTTTGTGCTTGATGACCTTAGAAGGTTATAGGAAACTGATAACTTTTCAGGAATTCAGAAACTGGAATTTTTACTTTGAGGGGTGTCCATACAAATATTGCACATGTACTGTACATTTGACATTTCAAAACTGAAAGAATGAAAACTGTGCAGAAAAAAAAGATAAGAAAATTTACCTTCTTTCTCCTCTGAAAGTTAAAAGCAAAGACAGAAAGAAAAATGTTAAACAGTTATGAATCTAGAAAAATTCAAACATACATGAAACACCTTTACAACTGAAAACACAGCATACATTAAATCATTCAGGTAACTTTGCACCAGTACAGTTAGGCTTGTTAGCATTGTCTGAACCCTATATATCATATGATGCAGGCTTCATCTTTAAATATGTTTCATTTTAGATATATATGCATTTTACAATCAATACAAATAACTTTTGTAAACAGAGAGCTTGTTCTGTTCACCCATTAAAACTATTTGAAAGCCGGATTTAATTTTAGCAAAACCAGAACCAATGGAACATGTACCAGAAATGTGTCTGTTCTGTTTTCCTCAAACAATTCAGGAGTTTAGCCACACCACTTCTTACCTCTTTGGCTGGATATTAGTTTAAAACTAGTGAACACAGTATTAATAAAGAACCTTCTCAAATTTCTGTTAATTTGTTGGATACTGCTTATGTGCCCTTAACAATTAACAAGAATGGTTAGGAAATACTGAAATATTAAAGTCACAGCTAAAGTTTAAACTTTATTCACCTTCTTTTTGTTCAGAGAGACCCATCCGACTGAGTTGCCTTCTCGCCTCATCTGAATCCTTGTGCAGCAAATTGCCATCCAGTGCAAAGTGTACGGCCAGCTGATCAACACTTGAAGTCTGTTTGTACTGGCGCTCCTGATATTGATTAAAAAGAAGATGCAAAGGTGGGATCCTTCTCCGTGGGCTGAAAGTTTATGTAGCAGAGGTGTTTCAGCTCAAAACATTTTTGTCTTTTCTTGTTGTGTGTATTTGTGAGTGCATATGAACCTTGCAACCACACAGTTCTTGTATAAAACCAAGACAAATTTCTCTTCATGGGATGAACAAAGTTTGTCACTGACACGGTCAAAACAACTGATTACTAGAGAATTCCAGATAACTGACACATTAATAAAGGACATCGTGAGATCAATGGAAAGTGTTAATGGAGTATGTGTTCCCATCATGATATGTGTATGGTACTTCTTAATTTTCAAACCTATATTGTTTATTTACAGTGACAGGAACCAAACTTAACCAATTCATTCCTCCCTACATCTCAGGAGCTTACCACAAGAAGCTAAGGGTTATCAGAAAGGGACTTAGTTGTGTCACATACGTAAAGTGTTAGTGATGTCGCATTGGTGTAGAATTGTGCATGTAGCTTTGGATCACAACATCATGGATTGGTTTAAACAGAACACGTTTCCCAACTGCTCTAGGTTGGTGCTCATATTTTTTTTAAATAACAGAAATTTAGATGGATTCAAGACTCTTATATCACCCACCTGTGGCTGGTAGGAAAATGGTATTTGGTGAAACGTAAGTTATCACACTTAAACACTCATTTTCTCATATGATGCATCAGTGAAGCTACATAAATTGTAGCAACCTAAAGATAAAGGTTAAATAAATATGTAAACTCCATGGAGGATTCTTTCCACCTTACCTATTCCTTTTTTCCTTCTTAATTTTTAAAAAGACATTTTTCCCAAAAGAAAGCACAAAATGGTCATCTTAATGAAATTATCTTGTCATGGCGAAATTAATTTACCTTGAAGCTGTAGCGGACAATGTTCTGAGGGGCATGAGGATTGTTTGCAGTCAATATTCTGTTGAATTCTGCTTTCATCTCCTGTGGAACAAATAAAGTATGATAAGAAGAAGAAGAAGAAAGTTACTTTTAGAAAGTGTAGTGTATGGAATGTTTGTGTACACTTACATGTAAAAATAAAAGGATGCAACTCAGAAGGTCTTTGATATCTCTGCGGTAAGTATGAGAGCAATTTAAAAAAAAAATTAATAAACATAAAAACCCAAAACACAACAGGTTGCACAGTCGAGCAGAAAAAAGCAACCAGAGAATTAAGAGACTGAAATTTAACTACTTGATTGTCTCCTATGCCTTTGTTAAATGTGTATATAAAGTACTACATGAACACCATGAGCTGAGTCCTACATCCTAACATTTGGTTTCAAATACACACACATACACACACAATTACACACACACACACACACACACACACACACACACA
>NW_004797283.1:251078-259693 GCF_000002075.1 Aplysia californica | reverse complement strand
TATAAAAGAAGGAAAGTGGTATTGAGGCCAGGAGGGGATCATGGAGGATTGGGGTGGGAATTGCTTTTACCATAGCTTTGAACTGATGAAAGTATACATGTATTTCTGAAACCTAAGACTAAAAACAGTATGACACGGTCTAGGTCGAACACAGAAGACTTGAAATCACGCATCCGTCGAACTGTGCCCGTGGTCCTGTTTTTTCTTTTCTTTATCTTTGTATGGTATCTCTCGAACTACAGATCCTTTGAACTACCGAGGCTAGTCTCGATGAATTCGAGCTATTCGTGTTCTACTGTAGCCAAGTAAGTAGTCTGAAAAAAAGGGACAACATGATATCTAGATCTAGATTCTAGATTTGATACCTAAAGTAGACTATATGTTACTTCTGATACAGGGTGAATTATTTGGAATTTCTTTTTTGAAGACACTCTATACTCTATGCTGGAAGATGGCGGGAGTTATCATTTAGGTTCGGCAGAAGTGTCTAGAATAGAGGGCAAACAGCGAGAAAGGAAAATCCTTTAAAAAATGAAGGAAGAAGTTAATATGATATGTGACAATATGTCAGTCACGAAGCTCACCATGGTGTATTGACAACAGCTAATAAGCTGCTCCTTTAGTCACATTTGCTCTACAGATTCTTACTAGTAAATTCTAATGCTTTATACTAATAAAACAGATAGAATCTCTAAGAGCTTATCTCAGGCTAACTTATTTGACGAGCCAGGGTTAGAATCTGGATCTGCCTTCGGTAACTATTTTAAAATCTGTCATGAACGGTGCAAAACGACACAAAGAACCAAGAAATGTTGCGCACCAAAATTTCTTACCTTTGCTTTTATTGGTTTTGGCGGCATGTTGGAGAGTAGCTCAGAAAAGTAGTGGAAACTTTCAGCCTTTCTCACGAGCTACAACTCGAGAAAGCTCGTCTCCATCAAAAACAGGAAGTGAAGTTCGTGTAACTAATGACAACAGACATGTGCAAAGAGAGTTATCTTCCCACAAGGCTTTTCAATTAATGGAGAAATCCAAACTTCCGGTGAAACCGAAAGAGTAGCACAACGAAAAAAAACAATGGTAGATTTTGTATACTTTGTGGAGTTGTGAAAGGATGGCAAATTCAGGGTAAGTTCTTTTGAAACAGTTATCTCCCTTTATTCCCAACATTCCAGTTATACTTTGTTTGAAATTAACATTCTCAGAGAGAAAGAGCATTTAAGTAAGATGCTAGAATCTAGATTAATATTATTATTGACCATTCTCACTACTGTTACTGTTACAAGTTACTGTTGTCACTGTTGATATAATTCATCTTGATCTCAGCTGCTATCTTGCAACTTACCGTGTTTCCAACTCCGACTCAAATTCACCTGGCGAGTAGGCTAGACACTCTTTATTTATTTAGATCTAAAACTTCTACTGAAGACTATAATAGCCTAGGCTGCGGTGAATTTTTACTTTCTGTCCTGCACACAGATGAGCACTGCTTTGAGTGTCAAACTGCAGTATTTAATTTTTGCTGCAGCTGCAGTTGCAGATCACAATAGCAGAGTCTGTGACTCAATATAATATGACAGCAACTAAATTAAATAAATCACAAACAGACTGTCTCAAAACATTTAATTACTTTAAAGAAATGTTAAACTAATTAAACCAAGAGTGAGCTAGATTCTAGGCCTCCTAATTGCAAATAAGTGAAAACATTGATTGTGGGGAAGACAAAGATAGTAATAACAAGATGGGCCACTCAGCCAAAAAAGTGTCCGCCGGAAGTCCGCTATTTGCTTCAGATGGCGCTGCAGTCTGTTTTGAAGCTCTCTTTCGTTTTTCCAGAAGAAGAATAGGAATAGTACCTCCTTGCGTGCGCAGATCGACTGCTGTTCATCAGCAGTTCGGGTTCGTTTAGTGCGGAGTTTTAGTTTTTTAAATATTTTAATGACCTCTCGCCTTTCAAATTAAACGAAGAAAACAATCACCCTTTCCTCCAGAAGAGGTTTATTGTCAGCATAACCACTTTAAAAAAGCGTTCATCCGAAATTTATTAAAAAACTTGCTAGTTTCACTTTGATTTTAAAAAACTCAAGTAGGGTAACTCTGTTCGCAAAGGGTGCGCATTTGCGAAGAGGGCGCCACCGAATTTTGAGGACACTTTTTTAATTGGCTCAAAGAGAGAAGTGGCCCCTCTTGTTATATATGTAGACTCTTTGGGGAAAAACAGGGACATAGACTCTAGATCTATGCCAACCCACTTTTACAGGGGGAGAGGGGGGGGGGGGGGGGGGAAACGAGAATTGCTGAGATTGTTTATAAAAGATAACACAAATTAATTTTTTTTAAAAAGCCAAGCACGGCGAGATCTAATCAACAGTTACTGGCGAGGGAAACCGAAAAGTCTTGGGGGAAAACCCAGGAGATGGCGGAAATACGTCATCTATTTGGGCCAATCACAGAGGTGTGCTAGGTGCTCGCTGTAGCTTCATGTGTTAATTTTTAAAGTGCTCATTGGAGCTTTGTTCAGGAATGTCTTGCTTTTACAATCTCACCGTCTGATCCACTTGCAGCCCCTACTGTACTTTCATATCTACGCAATATGTTAACAGTTTTAATGATTTATTTTTGCATGTTTAGTTTATGTTTGAGCAGCTGAGAATTATCAGCAATGAATCATTACGAAGCCTTATTAAAGCATCCTTTTCATAAACTTAAAACTATAATTAGATGAGAGGTTGGAGATGAAGGAGCTTGGCCCCCACCAGCTAGACGATTGTATGTTAGAACAAGGGGATGGAAGACAATGTGACTTCTTGTCTTGGTGGTTTAAAATATTCTGTGGTTCAATGTAAGTACCGGTAGAGAAAAATTTAAGCATTATCTGCCTTAAAGCATGCTGGCAGCATGGAACCAAATTTTCCTATTAATTATCACTCATAAGCGCACATTTCAAATCAATTCTGTCTAATAACACCATCGTTCCTGTGCTGGTGTCAGAAACAGATCAGCCTTAAATTAACTCTAAGGGCCTATAAAGTTATTTGCATGGAACTGATGGAAGCAAAGCAAACTCCACAAGGCTCTCCAAGATTACTTGAAATTGCAGCTTTGCCACAGTACAAAAATGTGTATACACGTAAAATCAATGTGTGAGACAGATTTGCACAGTGAGTAAATCCAATGACTAGCCAAGAGTGACAGGAGATCAGATGCAAGGTGGTTCACATCAATCAATGGAATTTGACAGAATGCTTATATATCTACATTACTTTTCTTTGAAATTCACTAAATGGCATGTTCACATAAAAGCATGCTTTTCTGATCTCCAGAGCTGTGTGATATTATTAAGTGACCAATGTATTGTAGTATGTTATCATGTTATCAGAAAGTTTCCTCTGAACAGTATTATGATGCAAACACGCCTAAAAAATTCTAATATTTGTACACTGTTTTGTTTCATTATGAGTCATCGTCATTTTTGTTTGTTTCTTCTGTATGACATACAGTTGGATATTTTAGACTTAAGGGATATGGGACTTCTGAAAAATCATTTTTAAAATAATGGAAGACAAAAATGAACCAATGCATTCATAACTTAGAAATGATTAATTAAACTCTTCAAAATAAAAGTATAGGGAAAAAAAAGATAAAAAGGGAAAGCAAAAAGTGAAGAATCAGATAGATGACTTTAATATAGATGAGAGCTTGAAAATTGTCTCTGAATAGAGATTGATGATCATTAAACTGGAGAAGGACAAAATGCATTAAAATGAGAAATTTAAAGCTGTGAAAGGCTTGCTGAGACCTCTAAAAAAATTTTTTGTCTTTTGAGTCACCCCTTGTTTTTGAAAATATTCTTTTCACAAGTGCTCTTAGCTTATCATTTTATTTCAGTTAAGTTTATTTTGATGTAAGAATATAGACCTACTTTGAATGAATCAACAGTTTTTATGTGCAAACTGTTTCTTTTTTCCCCCCCACATCTTTCTTGGCCTTGCACTCCTGTATTCTTATATGCTAGTTATTAATCGGTGCAGGTCCACTTGATGATCTACCCCGATATTGCATTCTTCCATGAGACGTGCGCAAGTTAATTTTTATACCATCAATCCGACACTTGGATGTATTATTTTCAAGCACTCAGGGGGCCAGTCTGTCCCCCGCCTCCTCCCAAACAAACTACAACCACCAAAACATTTCTATTTCGGCCAGTGATAGTCACAAGCCTGTATAAATGCAGAGGGAAGATCTTCAGTATTGTGGATTGTTGTAGATTAGTAGCCTAGACTGTCAAGTATGAAGAAGAAGAAAAACACTGCGGTTGACTGTCAACTGGATTAGCACCCATTAATCTCTCTTTGTACTTTGTCACCAATTCTGTCTTTGGTCCATATTTTTGGAGTTAAAACTTATTCTGAATCTTTTCAGGTGGCTCTTTTTTTGTAATTCACACCTACTGAGAATATTTTCAGGTGGCTATTTTTTGCAATTTCTAAATTAAAAGTTTGTTCCCTTGCAGCTATTGTGTTTTCATATTTACTGGAGGGTCTCTATGCTGTCTTATGATCATCTTCTCATTATTGTATTACCCATTCTTGTTGTGTGTGTCTTTTGCTTTCCATGTTTTCTCTTTCAAACTGAATTTCTGCCACCATCATTGTTTCTTCTAAAGTACAGAAGAAATGAATGAGTTCTTGTATTCCATGAGTTTAGCAGATTTTTTCCCCCCATGCTGAATCATCCCTTCACGCCCACCTGTCTCTCTCCGTCCTCACCCTCTCTCATTCTGTTTTTAAAGATTACACCCCAACACCCCCTCCCTGTCTTTCTCTTTTCATGGGTTCCCCCCCCCCCCCCCCCCCCCCTTTATCTGTCTGTCTGTCTCTCATTTTGTGGCTGTCAGTCTGTTTCTCTCAAGCCTCTGTCTGGTCTTTTTTCAGCCTCTTGCTTCCCTGTCGTTTCTATGCTGTCGTCTTCTCCAAGGTCAATAGAGACCCCACAAAGCGGATTAGTTCTTAGAAAAACTCGTATTCTCTCCTGCTTTGGCGCCCAAGGAAATGCATTTGAAGGGGGCTTAACTCTCGATCCCTGCCGCAGACTATCGATTGCTGACTTTCTCTTATTATTATTTCCCCTGCGCGAGAAGTTTGTTGAAGGTTGTGGTGAGCGGAGATGAGAAAGCTTGTTCGTTCTTGCCACTTGTGATCTGGTATAAAAAAGAACTTAAAGAAGGGGAGAAGTAAGAGAGCAAGGAAACTGGAGCAGTATAAAAAGGAATGGCGACCTTTGTGTAGGCTACTTTGACGGGAAGCTCCGTGAGGCGCCAGCGAAGATGTCGAAAGAGGAAGATGAGAAGCTTTGATGTTTTTTGGGGTTGTTTTTTTTTTTTCCATTTATGAAAGAAGATCGATGGAGTTTGGCAGCGATGCGAGGCAGTAACTTGTGCCTAGATTTAATACAAATTCGTATGTAGAAGCGGTTGCAGGGTCTCTTGTCTTTCTGATGCAACCAGTACGATGTATTGTATCTGTCACATTTTCAACAGGGTTTGTGTGATTTGAACAGAGTCGGCGAAATGCAATAACACGCAAGGACCACTCTTGTGTATCCGCTGCCCGTCATGACTAGTCATTTAGGCACAAAGATTAATTATCAATGGTGCCTTCACCTGCTCCTTCCTTTATTATAAAAGGTCAAGGTTAAAACGAAGTTAGGCCTAACAAAAAACAAACAAACAGTGATTTAATTGGCTGCCCGCCTTTCACACAGACTTCGCAGATTGACAAGGACTAGGGCCTATCAAGTAAGAACAGTTTTAGTTTTACTTTGAGTTTTACGACACTCGCAGCTCAGTGAGGTCATATAAGTGTCGCAGATTAGAGGTGTTACAAAAGAGTAACAAACACACAACAAAAGGAAGGAGAAGAGATAGAACGATAAATCTTTGACAGAAAATGAGCAAACCACACCTGAGCACCCACGTACCATGGACTAAGGGCAGTATGCAAGTCAGCAGTCTCTAAATTGTAGTTCACGAAAATTGATTCTGTAACAAAACAGTAAAAGAAATGCTACATAATTTGGAACCAAGAAGGTGTTGCCATAGGTGCAGGTGGCCAAAGGATGAGAAGAAACGCTAGAATCTAGTAACAACAGAGAAAGCCGGCTTTTACGTTTTTACTTTTGCGTCACTGGACGTCTTTTGGTCGCCCGAACTGTAACATTTTGTTGTTGTTAGCAAATAGATAAGCCTACTTATACTATTCATCAACTAAAGACGTTCATTGTAAGTAAATAAATACTTGCAATTTTCAACCAAAGATGTGCATCATTGTAAATGAATGTTTGCAATTCTCAACAACAGACGTGTATGGTTAGTAAGCGAATACATGTAATTATTCGAAGAGTCATACATAGTTGATAAATGAATGCATGTAATTTTCAACAAGAGAATTGCATTATTAGTAAATGAAAACGTGTAACTTACACCAAAAGAAGTACTTGTACATTCTTAGTAAATGTATAGTTACTTGTAAAGAAGTACATGTTCATCGTTTGTAAATGAATACTTGTAATCTACATCTCTAAAGAAGCGAATACTTGTAATTTACATAAAAAGAAATACAATGTTAATAAATGATTACTTGTAAGCTACATGAAGGGAAAGAATTGTGTGTTTCCTTAATTCATAGACACATTCGCGCATGGGCTTGTACATGACATACAATTGGACACGCAAAGGGATGTTATTGTTTTGTCTGTTCTTGTCAAGTCCTGATTGACCAATACACATGTTGTATAAACATATACAAACATCAAATATGAATGCTGAACCCCTTCGTGTTCTGCTAATATTTAGCGTACTTAGATGAATTCACTGACAGTTAGCGGGTGAGTGGGTAGTTAGATCTGAAGGCGCCACTGGTAGGTCCTACATCTGTACTTTCCCTCTGTTTTTTGTGTCTGTCTGTCTTACTTTTCCCCAGCATCAAATGACCAATGTTATGGTGTCGATGTGCTTCTTTTTACTATAACAAAACACGCAAACATAACTGACTGTTACTTCCTCAACGCAACTAATTAATAAGTACAAGTAAATGACAACCACAATAATTTACAAGCCACCGAAAGACACTCGTGTAGATCAGGGCGGATAGAGATCTAGATGCGTGAAAATGATCCGTTCGATCCCTCACGGAGTTGTGTTGTTGATTAGATAGACGATGGTGGAAAAGGACTAGCTGGGCGGACGAACAAAAGGCTGCTTGTCAACTCTATGTGTGTGAACATTGCTCAAACACGCAGCTGACAGTGTGTGCTTCCCGCGGCATTGACACCGAGACGGGCAAACGTGTTGTTGAGGCGTCCCACTGGAGACTGCAGTCTTGACTGACAGTGACAGCTACACGTCTTGTTTTTGTGTCGAGTTGTTGTCGCTCCAGTGATCAGTCAGTGGCGAGTTTTTTTGTGCGCCTTCAGGTTGTCAACACCGAACTGGAGTACCGTACCCCATGTTTGTGACTATTGAGACGCTGAATTTAACCTCGATTCTAGGCAAGTCAGATATGTTCCCCCTATGGTCTCGGTGATGTTTTGCTCAAATTGTTATACTTTTTCCAAGTGAGCTCGTACAACTGTACATAGTTTTATTAAGTGACTTGGCTGCAGTGTTGCCCTCGGAGCACACGAAAAATATCTAATTTGAAACGGGTGTACATTTATTCAGTGAACCAAATACGTTAGTGAGAAGTGCAGTAAGATATTAGTGTACTTTTAATGAGTAAGCTCCCAAGTGCGTTTGTGACCAGTGAAGTCCAAAATTCATGTACATCTGATCTGTAAATCCCAGCGCCTTTTGAGGTAATCGAACTGACTCGTGTGAGTTTCGGTGACGCAGACCGGGTGCTGCTGCTGTTGTCGTGTTGCGTGGTGACTCTGCGTCCTGTCTTTAAGCCTCCCACTGTGTATTGTTCCAAGGTGGATCTGACGATTGCGGGGAGAGTTTTGGATTACAAGCCCGAAGGCCAGGAACCCAATAAAGAACGACGAGGGGGGACTCGAGTACTGTTGGAGTGCTGGAGCGTGAGACCGTTGTGGTCCAACTCAAGTCATGTACGTACGCATGCCGATTTATTTATTCATGTATACTGCTGGCGCTCCTGCATGAGTGCACGCTGGGCGCACGGCTAACGGCATGGGAGGATGGTGTTCGACATAACTAATAATAACCGTGCCAATGTCATAATGTACGATGTACATAACTAATATTAACAGTGTCGATGTCACGTATGATGTACACAACTAATATTAGCAGTGCCGATGTCATGTAGGCCTACGATGTACATAACTAATATTAGTTATTATTAGCAGTGCCGATGTCATGTATGATGTACATAACTTATATTAACAGTGCCGATGTCATGTATGGTGTACATAACTTATATTATCAGTACCGATGTCATGTATGATCTACATATCATAACACTAATATTAGCAGTACCGATGTCATGTATGATGTATACGTGCATTCACAGTATTCCGGTGATCGATTGTGCGTGTGTGTGTGTGTGTGTGTGTGTGTGTGTGTGTGTGTGTGTGTGTGTGTGTGTCGATCGGGCAGA
>NW_004797283.1:248281-249992 GCF_000002075.1 Aplysia californica | reverse complement strand
TTAATATCCTCTCTGTGCAAATGACACTTTTGCTTGTTAAAGACGAGTGTGTCTTGGATTTTTATTGGGAAGACATTATCTAATTGGGAATAAATTAGTTTGTGTATGATCATTTTTGTGGGTACTTGATGACATTATCGTTGATAATATTCAGGTCTTAACGTTTCTGATTCTAACAAATATGTTGGAGCAGGGAAGTACTAACAGCTGGTATGCATAGCATGCATCCTACGGTTATGGTGCATGAGATTTTATGAGCTCTTACTGTGTAGCATTAGTAATTCATGATTCGTACAATGAGTGGTAAGGGGTGTGATCGAGATTTTTTGGGGGTTTTATATATATTTTTTTTTTGGGGGGGGGGGGTTGGAATGGTCCACTCTGAATGAACTCATACCCTTGTATGGCTTAGGCCTGTCTCTACAGTCATGTCCAAAGTAATTGTTAAAATAGTTTCATTCACGCAGCCGCCCCATGTAGGGGATGGGTGGAGGGCGCCACTGCTTTGTCCTACTTTTCCGCTGTTGTTTCTGTCCGTCTGTCCGTCCGTCTGTCTTACTTTTTCCCAGCACTAAATGACCATTATTTTGTCGATGTTGTACTCTTTACCCAAACAAACAAAAGCCGACCATGCAGCACCTCTATTAATACTTCGTGGATTCGGAGCCAGAAGGTAATATCTGCTAATATGTGATATTTTGGTTGATCAATATATACGTTTTAGATCGAGGTCAACGACTGATCATAGTTTGTAACGATGTGCCGAGACTGCTGTAAATCTGGCGCTGCTAAAATTGGGGAGTAAAGACAGTGCGCTTGCTTCCTTTGGTTATGTTCATGACTTTTTTTTGGATACGCTTTTCTTTATACGGTAGTATAAACATTTACAAGGTAACATAACATCTGCGGAAGTTCTCACAGGAATACCTGTGAAAGGGCTGAGCGTTTTCCAAGCCGCGTGACGTCGTAGCACACTCAAGGGTTGGCCACGTACGGCAAGTGGGTGCTGTAAGTTGTTGGGTGTTCAATGCTGCAGTAGGTAGGTCAACCACTTGGGTCCCGCTCAGGGCGAGTGATTGATGGGGGCTGCCCGGGGCTCTGCGCCACTCTGCTGGAATGTCAAAAACTTTGTAGGCTACGGTTATTCAGTGTATTGTACTGAATAACTATCCCGCGGTTATTCAGTATAGTATGCTGAATAGTCTTGTACGGTAGCTAATTTTGTATACCTACCATAAATCTTCTTTGCTTTCCCCTGCTAGATCACAGTCTTAGGGTTAGTCGACTGCTGGTTCTTCAACCTGCAGTGCTACTGATTTTTACCAACGTGGCCATTTTTACTACTTTGAAACGGCCCTTGCCACCGTCAGATTCCAAAGATACTCTCGGAGTATTTTCAGTTTTGATTGGAATTGATTTTGAATTTTGCCCGGGTGGCGGCGAATCCTACTCTTATAATCGATCTTTAGTATGCGCAACTTGCATACGGGACCTCCAAGATGCTTTTTTTTTCGCTTATCAGAGAAAGCTAAGTGTTCCAAGCTAAGTGTTCCAATCTTACCTACCCTAAGATCAGGTGTGTGGCTGAAAGACAGCAGTAAAAAGGAGTCAGGAGTAGAAGTAGAACGTTAGGGAAAAAAGAGATAGAGATAGGTAGAGAGAGAGAGAGAGAGAGAGAGAGAGAGAGAGAGAGAGAGAGAGAGAGAGAGGG
>NW_004797283.1:245966-247570 GCF_000002075.1 Aplysia californica | reverse complement strand
AGAGAGAGAGAGAGAGAGAGAGAGAGAGAGAGAGAGAGAGACTCTTCGTACACGAGACAACCCTGTTGCACTGAATGGGTTATTAAAAATGTAATAATAGCCACAGTGGGAGCGAGAGCATCATTCCACAGACTCATGTTTCTGTGTGTCTCTCATCTCCCCCAACCGGTCGTGAACTCTCTAGACTCTAAGCACTAGCTGACCCATCATTGAGAACGCTCAACGTTAATAGATCAAGGTGTTTGTAAATATATATATATATATGTACATGGTGATCCAAAAACCCCTTTACAACTTGTTTTGTAAATATCTTCCTCCATACTGAAGTTTGCGTTTCAGATTTGAACATAACGTTTGGAAGCCAAAAGGAATTTGTCTGATGTGTATTTTAGATAAGTCCATTGAATGGTTTTGCTCTCTGTAGCGCATTAAAAAAACAACCCATTTTCAACTTTGTCGCCATTTTCATAGCATGGCGCACCAGTTCGCGATAGGCCTATCACTAAAAGCGGCAACAATCGCGCCATATTGCAAGCTACCTGTCTAACAAGTCAACAGAAGTCTGCAGATATTATTTTTCCCAAAATTTGTTTGTCTGCTGAGATCATGGCTACGTTTAGTAAAGAGCAGAGAGCTTTTTGTATTGAACATTACCTCTCCACAAACTCACCGTCCCTGACATTTCGTAAGTTCTGCGCACGGTATGGAGAGAATGCTTAGGTGCCCTCAAGACATTTGGCGTCACGAGTAGAGAAGTTCCGTCAGTTTGGATCTATAACGAATCAGAACTAAAAAGTTCTTTAAAAAATGACCACTTCATGTTAAACACACACCATGCGCAGCCCTTTAAACGTCATCAGAGTGCAGATTTCAGTAGCCGAGTCCCATGAGACGTCTGTCCATAGACGATCTGCAGCTAGGACTTTCCTACACATCAACAGTCTGCATTCTAATGGCAGATATTAACCTACGACTATACCATGTTCATCTTCTCTAGGCCGAGATGACATGGATCAGAGCATGGCAATGTGTTCATGATTCCTCGATTGTCTTGTAAAGAGGGACCATTTCCTCGATGTCATTTGGTTTAGTGCAAAGCCCACTTTCACCCTGCGGGATATGTTAACTCCAAAAAGGCTGTCTATTGGGCACCCCACTCTATTGTCTCTAGAAGTCACTTCTTAGTGAACATGTACGGTGTATGTGGCTTTAGAAACTCGTGGTTTAGCAGGTCTTGTGTTCGGGAACTACTGAACATTTCGAACGACGCGTTAAAAATGTGTCGAGTCCAAAGGAGGGAATCTGGAGCCCTGCTTCTAGGAATTTCAGAATGAAATCATTAGGTTGTTAAAAATTTGGAAAAAGAAATTAAATATTGTTTAAATGTCACAGGGATGTAAAATTAATGTCCAAGAGAAAATAAAGAAAAAGGTCGTCAACTAATTTTTTGCACGACTTCTTTTACAAGATTTTTAAAAATTGATAAACTTTGCGTTTTTGGGTGCTTTTTTCTTTTGGCCGTTTCCGTTTTCAAAACATGTTTCTTCTTCGTGGAGTTTATATCAAACAAGGGAGAGAGAGAGAGAGAGAGAGAGAGAGAGAGA
>NW_004797283.1:239868-245350 GCF_000002075.1 Aplysia californica | reverse complement strand
GAAAAATAGATAGATCAAGTGATAGATAAAGAGATCGATGGGCAGAGAGAGAGAGAGAGAGAGAGAGAGAGAGAGAGAGAGAGAGAGAGAGAAGAGACAGAGGCAGAGAGACAAGAGACAGGCAGAGACAGAGAGAGCACATGCGTAGGCCTATCTGTGTTCATTACAATGTAATCTTACTGCCTTTCTCCTTTTCACTGCGAACTTTACAGACAACGCACAGATACCCAACAGAGCTCGCCTGAGATCCCGGACATGATCCCGGACGTGAAGGGTACTTCAAGTTTTCAATACCGTGTCGTACACAAACTCTTCTAGGGGCTTTCGACTTGTCGTCTCTCGATCCTATCTTCTTTTTATCTCTGCGCCCATCGATCAGGCATTGATAGTGTACCGATACCCCTCCTTCACTTACTCAGCTCGATGCAGTCAGAGCGATCCGGTTTAACTCAACGCACGCACCCAAACACAAACACCCACACGCACACACATACACGCACATACACGCGCGCGCGCGCACACACACACACACACACACACACACACACACACACACATACACACAAGTTATAATTAGATCTACTTTTGTTATTTCAAATTTTAAAAGAGGTAGGGCCTACGTGTTAAAAAAAGCAACAATTAATTTCTGCCCTCAAGTTGATGTTTAGGCCATATTATGGGTCTGGTATCTTACGACGCCTGTGATGGAGCGGTTAGGCGCTTCGCTGTCGCACGCAGGAGACCTGACTTCGATTCCCGTGTTGGGAAAATTTTTGTCTAGTCCAGTACAGTCATGTATCTCGTCTTTCTGCTGAGGCGTCGTTTTCTTCTCAGCTAGGGTTGGTTTTGACAAGCAGTGTCGAAGCCCACCCCCTGATCGATCGAAATGGTGTTGGTGGGGGCGTAAATATCTACAAATACAAAAGAGGAATGCTTGATTTCTACGTTGACGTACGTTTTATTTTTGTTCTTCCCCCGTCCTCAAGTCCGTGTAGAACCATACATCAGCCAAGGAATATTAATGTTATTGTGTTGAAGATTCCTGTTTTGGAATTTCCTTGTATTGGAAACCGGTAAAGTCAACTGAGATGAAGATGCCAACGTACTTTTGTCGAAATGAAGTGGTTTGTGTCATTTCGCAAGTTGGTTGAGCACCTAATGTGGTGTGTTTATATTTGACGACCTCGTCTTCTTATTGTACCGTAAATGTCCGTGCTGACGTTCGTCGAGGTCGCCCCCGTCCTCCTTTAAATTTGTTTACGAGGGTTGTTTTTTTGTCCGTTTTTTTTTGGTAGTAGGCCTACTTTCTTTTTTAAAGTTGGGCCCCTTTGTTGTTCAGGTGTCAAAGTAGGTGTGTGAACGACTCCCAAGGACGCTCGTTTTCTTCATTTTCTTTACGTTTACTCATTAAGTGCGGGTCTTGGTGTCGTTTTTGTTCTTCTTCGCCTCTTTAGTGAGTCTCACTAATAGTAGTGTTATATAGATTAGATCTAGCAAGAATACTGTTGTGTGAACGAATCTCGACGATGTAGGTCACATTTTTTTCACCCAAAAAAGCTGTAAAGGCATGTCTATTAACTTTGTATTACTGATCCTGTGCATGTCATTTTCGTATTATTACTGAGTGCACTTATTTTTTGTAAATACATGTATGTTCTAATATATTATCCTCCATAGTTCTTTGTCTTTGCTCTCTGTCCCCCCCCCCCCCCCCCCCCCCCCCCCCTTTATCTGTCTGTCTGTCTCTCATTTTGTGGCTGTCAGTCTGTTTCTCTCAAGCCTCTGTCTGGTGTGGTTTCAGCCTCTTCCTTCCCTGTCGTTTCTATGCTGTCGTCTTCTCCAAGGTCAATAGAGACCCCACAAAGCGGATTAGTTCTTAGAAAAACTCGTATTCTCTCCTGCTTTGGCGCCCAAGGAAATGCATTTGAAGGGGGCTTAACTCTCGATCCCTGCCGCAGACTATCGATTGCTGACTTTCTCTTATTATTATTTCCCCTGCGCGAGAAGTTTGTTGAAGGTTGTGGTGAGCGGAGATGAGAAAGCTTGTTCGTTCTTGCCACTTGTGATCTGGTATAAAAAAGAACTTAAAGAAGGGGAGAAGTAAGAGAGCAAGGAAACTGGAGCAGTATAAAAAGGAATGGCGACCTTTGTGTAGGCTACTTTGACGGGAAGCTCCGTGAGGCGCCAGCGAAGATGTCGAAAGAGGAAGATGAGAAGCTTTGATGTTTTTTGGGGTTGTTTTTTTTTTTTCCATTTATGAAAGAAGATCGATGGAGTTTGGCAGCGATGCGAGGCAGTAACTTGTGCCTAGATTTAATACAAATTCGTATGTAGAAGCGGTTGCAGGGTCTCTTGTCTTTCTGATGCAACCAGTACGATGTATTGTATCTGTCACATTTTCAACAGGGTTTGTGTGATTTGAACAGAGTCGGCGAAATGCAATAACACGCAAGGACCACTCTTGTGTATCCGCTGCCCGTCATGACTAGTCATTTAGGCACAAAGATTAATTATCAATGGTGCCTTCACCTGCTCCTTCCTTTATTATAAAAGGTCAAGGTTAAAACGAAGTTAGGCCTAACAAAAAACAAACAAACAGTGATTTAATTGGCTGCCCGCCTTTCACACAGACTTCGCAGATTGACAAGGACTAGGGCCTATCAAGTAAGAACAGTTTTAGTTTTACTTTGAGTTTTACGACACTCGCAGCTCAGTGAGGTCATATAAGTGTCGCAGATTAGAGGTGTTACAAAAGAGTAACAAACACACAACAAAAGGAAGGAGAAGAGATAGAACGATAAATCTTTGACAGAAAATGAGCAAACCACACCTGAGCACCCACGTACCATGGACTAAGGGCAGTATGCAAGTCAGCAGTCTCTAAATTGTAGTTCACGAAAATTGATTCTGTAACAAAACAGTAAAAGAAATGCTACATAATTTGGAACCAAGAAGGTGTTGCCATAGGTGCAGGTGGCCAAAGGATGAGAAGAAACGCTAGAATCTAGTAACAACAGAGAAAGCCGGCTTTTACGTTTTTACTTTTGCGTCACTGGACGTCTTTTGGTCGCCCGAACTGTAACATTTTGTTGTTGTTAGCAAATAGATAAGCCTACTTATACTATTCATCAACTAAAGACGTTCATTGTAAGTAAATAAATACTTGCAATTTTCAACCAAAGATGTGCATCATTGTAAATGAATGTTTGCAATTCTCAACAACAGACGTGTATGGTTAGTAAGCGAATACATGTAATTATTCGAAGAGTCATACATAGTTGATAAATGAATGCATGTAATTTTCAACAAGAGAATTGCATTATTAGTAAATGAAAACGTGTAACTTACACCAAAAGAAGTACTTGTACATTCTTAGTAAATGTATAGTTACTTGTAAAGAAGTACATGTTCATCGTTTGTAAATGAATACTTGTAATCTACCTCTCTAATAAAGCGAATACTTGTAATTTACATAAAAAGAAACACAATTTTAAAAAATGGTTACTTGTAAGCTACATGAAGGGAAAGAATTGTGTGTTTCCTTAATTCATAGACACATTCGCGCATGGGCTTGTACATGACATACAATTGGACACGCAAAGGGATGTTATTGTTTTGTCTGTTCTTGTCAAGTCCTGATTGACCAATACACATGTTGTATAAACATATACAAACATCAAATATGAATGCTGAACCCCTTCGTGTTCTGCTAATATTTAGCGTACTTAGATGAATTCACTGACAGTTAGCGGGTGAGTGGGTAGTTAGATCTGAAGGCGCCACTGGTAGGTCCTACATCTGTACTTTCCCTCTCTTTTTTGTGTCTGTCTGTCTTACTTTTCCCCAGCATCAAATGACCAATGTTATGGTGTACATGTGCTTGTTTTTACTATAACAAAACACGCAAACATAACTGACTGTTACTTCCTCAACGCAACTAATTAATAAGTACAAGTAAATGACAACCACAATAATTTACAAGCCACCGAAAGACACTCGTGTAGATCAGGGCGGATAGAGATCTAGATGCGTGAAAATGATCCGTTCGATCCCTCACGGAGTTGTGTTGTTGATTAGATAGACGATGGTGGAAAAGGACTAGCTGGGCGGACGAACAAAAGGCTGCTTGTCAACTCTATGTGTGTGAACATTGCTCAAACACGCAGCTGACAGTGTGTGCTTCCCGCGGCATTGACACCGAGACGGGCAAACGTGTTGTTGAGGCGTCCCACTGGAGACTGCAGTCTTGACTGACAGTGACAGCTACACGTCTTGTTTTTGTGTCGAGTTGTTGTCGCTCCAGTGATCAGTCAGTGGCGAGTTTTTTTGTGCGCCTTCAGGTTGTCAACACCGAACTGGAGTACCGTACCCCATGTTTGTGACTATTGAGACGCTGAATTTAACCTCGATTCTAGGCAAGTCAGATATGTTCCCCCTATGGTCTCGGTGATGTTTTGCTCAAATTGTTATACTTTTTCCAAGTGAGCTCGTACAACTGTACATAGTTTTATTAAGTGACTTGGCTGCAGTGTTGCCCTCGGAGCACACGAAAAATATCTAATTTGAAACGGGTGTACATTTATTCAGTGAACCAAATACGTTAGTGAGAAGTGCAGTAAGATATTAGTGTACTTTTAATGAGTAAGCTCCCAAGTGCGTTTGTGACCAGTGAAGTCCAAAATTCATGTACATCTGATCTGTAAATCCCAGCGCCTTTTGAGGTAATCGAACTGACTCGTGTGAGTTTCGGTGACGCAGACCGGGTGCTGCTGCTGTTGTCGTGTTGCGTGGTGACTCTGCGTCCTGTCTTTAAGCCTCCCACTGTGTATTGTTCCAAGGTGGATCTGACGATTGCGGGGAGAGTTTTGGATTACAAGCCCGAAGGCCAGGAACCCAATAAAGAACGACGAGGGGGGACTCGAGTACTGTTGGAGTGCTGGAGCGTGAGACCGTTGTGGTCCAACTCAAGTCATGTACGTACGCATGCCGATTTATTTATTCATGTATACTGCTGGCGCTCCTGCATGAGTGCACGCTGGGCGCACGGCTAACGGCATGGGAGGATGGTGTTCGACATAACTAATAATAACCGTGCCAATGTCATAATGTACGATGTACATAACTAATCTTATCTGTGTCGATATCACGTATCATGTACACAACTAATATTAGCAGTGCCGATGTCATGTAGGCCTACGATGTACATAACTAATATTAGTTATTATTAGCAGTGCCGATGTCATGTATGATGTACATAACTTATATTAACAGTGCCGATGTCATGTATGGTGTACATAACTTATATTATCAGTACCGATGTCATGTATGATCTACATATCATAACACTAATATTAGCAGTACCGATGTCATGTATGATGTATACGTGCATTCACAGTATTCCGGTGATCGAATGTGCGTGTGTGTGTGTGTGTGTGTGTGTGTGTGTGTGTGTGTGTGTGTGTGTGTGTGTCGATCGGGCAGA
>NW_004797283.1:232646-239768 GCF_000002075.1 Aplysia californica | reverse complement strand
CCCCCCCCCCGGAATAAAGAAGAAAAGACGCAAACAAAAACCCAAACAAACCCGTAACAGTTTCCTCGACAGCAAAGTTATAAAAATCAAGGTGTCCCGTGGTATTTTTGGCACACGTTTCAGCTTGTTATTTCGCCGGAGCAGCGAAGCGTGCGGGATGAGTTTCATGACAGGTGGCTCTTATTGGCCCGTCGGGATATTTCTGTACGGCTTAGGTGCTCTTCTTATCCTTTCCCTCTCTCTCTCTCTCTCTCTCTCTCTCTCTCTCTCTCTCTCTCTCTCTCTATTTTTTAAAATCTCTCTTATTCTTTCTCTTTTTTCTCTGTTATTCTTTCTCTTTTTTCTCTCTTTTTTTTCTTTCACCTTTTCTCACAATCTACTTCCGCCGCCAGTTCTTTGCATTTATGATGCTTTCGTTTTATACTTTGGACCAAATTTAAACCGAAGGTTGATCTTCGTTAGCCCAGTTACCGCCATTATGTTGGCAAGCGGTTGGTTCGAACGTGGCTCATTCGTTGTGATTAAGACCCTGGTGTTGCCGCATTCTGATGAGGGCATTGTGTACTTATTACAGCGGTGACGGGGCGTATAACAGTATCGTTACCATACTCGCCAAATGTAAGAGGCTGCAGCCACTCTCACCCTTATGATTACATTTCGAGGGATCTTGCCACTAAAAAGTGGGCGGGGTATGGATAGCTACTCTTATTTGACTGCTTTTACAGGGATCTAAGGTAGTGGACAAGTTGTTGGAAATTTTGCGTGGGGCCCCTTTCTCGGCAGATTCTTGCTTTGTGCGAAAGTCGCTGATTTTGTAAAGATCTAGTTTCACTTTGAAATATTTGACTGTTTTGTGCTCTTCAGTATACATGTATTTGTTGAAAGCAAGGTCATACCTTCTTTCAAGGTACTGATACCTTTGAACTTCCATGGTGGGTGGTTGGCGGGCAGGCGCTCTAGTTTGATTAGCTGATCCCTCCCTATCAAACATCTTTTGTCGTCTTCGTCTCTCCTTTTTTTCTTGTTACTTTCTTGTAACATCTCTAATCTTCGGCACTTATATGACTTGGTTGTGTTCTATGTGCCGTAAAACTCGTACTTAAGAACTTGGATGACTGTGCCTTATAGTTAATACCCACAGTGCATTTCCGAGACGGAGCGTGTAGTCGCCGCCCGTAGTCTGTTTGCGTCAAGAAGAAGTTATGGCATCCGTTGCGGAACGACATGCTAAAAGGAAACATGCAGTGTGGATAATTGGTCGAGTGTAACGTACAGGTCTGTGGCATACCCCCTTCTCGGGCAGCCGCCTGGATGCTGGATCGCTGGACTACTGGCTGTCAGTCCTCATCAATCGCATACAAATGCCTTGGGTACACTGTTACGTTGCTACACAAAGTGCTCATGGTCTTGTACGCTCGTAGCTGTATGAAGACACTCTTCTGACAATAGCTATTTGGCTTCTAATGGAGCTTTTCTAAAGCACTTCCTTTTTTCTTTCTTTCTGTCTTTGATTGATTGGTACCTCTTATGTGCTAATTATGTAGTTGCGAGCGCCGGAAAAACCCTTATTAAACTAAACTAAACAAAACTATGTGCTAGTGACTGTGGCCATTTTTGTTATGGCATGTCTTACTTTTTCTTTGTTCTCGTGTCATTTCTGTTTGTTGTATTATTTTTTTTCCCTTTTTGGTTGTTCTTTAAAAATGTGTTCAGCACTGATTGTCATTTTTCGTTATCTGATATTCGTTTTTGTTCTAACAACGAATAATAGTAAATGGTCTCTTCTTGTAGTTGCTGAGCCTAAAATTTCTGTTTACAAATGAAAAGAATGGTGTGTGGGCGCTCTGACCTTCAAATGTCCAGTGTGAGTCAAGGAGGGTGTTAGGTTCACACAAGTACAAAAACCAAGTTCCACAACGGGCACGGATTCGTATACTGTCTATTCCTACATCTTTTGCATTTTTCTGTTATTTTATTAATGAAATGCAATCATTTTAGTGTCGTCCCAGTGCCTACGTTTTGCAGAAGCGATATTCTGTGATTCTTTTGAGTGATAGGAGCTCCGGGATGTGGGAAAGCTTTGTGAAAACTGAAAGCTGTCTGATGCAGTATTTAGTTCCGTGTATTCTAGAGGACATGACTTTCTGTTTATGTGCTGAAGATTTGTCTTTAGTCTTCTGTATGCTTTGTTATGGAGCAGCAATGCATTTGTCCTTGCGCGCTTATAATGTGACTTTATGCAGTAGCTATCGCTGCAAAACTGTTACCAAAAACTTTCTCTTGCCTTGACGTTCTCTTGAAGAAAATATTTTTGTGCCCGCCGAGAAAACACGATTCTATATCGAAAAACAATCCGAGAAACAAAAGAGCGAAGACAAATCAACCAGTTACGCTATCTATAGTCATAGAAAAGAAAAGCTCTATTGTTTATATCATCCATGTTCGAAATGTCTATTGTTATCTTCGTCAGTTATGTGTATAAGAACTGAAGAGACTAGATCTACCCTTTCGTCTTCTATGCAGTGTTATGTTCGTTTGCACCAACTCGCGTTCCTTAATAATGGAGCGCCATGAGACTAGTTGGAGGGCGCCGCTGGTCGGTTTTTTGCTTCTACACTGTTCCTTTGTTGTTATTGCCTGTCTTTCTCGTTCCAAACACTAGATGATCGATATCGTGTCGAAAATATACCTCTCGTTGGCTCAGACGAAGGGGGATTTTTTTAAACGTAATTTTTGGAGACGAATTGGACTGGTTTCTTTCTGTCTTTCTTCAAACAGATGATCGATATCGGTGTTGCTATGCTTCCATTTCTTATTCCCTAAAACCAAGGGAGATCATTTTTTTTTGGGGGGTATGTGCATTTTCTTGTTTCTGTATGAAACGAATTGTGTGTTCTTGTTTTTTTGTGGAAAGTTGTGCGCGTGCAATGGAATTCTTTTCCTGAGGATAGTGTGCACACCACGGCGTAACAGTAACAGCGAGGGCTTCTCCGAGTCACCGGAAAGGTGAGCGAACGTGCTCTTCGTGTGAGCAACATGCTGTTGCTGGCAGTTTGAGAACGAGACTAGGTGAACCTGGATTTTTTTTCCTTTTCGCGCGTATTACGCAGTTCCGTGGTCTTCACACGACGGTCGAGGAAACGGTGGCAAAAAGCCTGGAAGTGTAAAGCCTCATTGCCGCCTTGTAATCTCTGCCGTGAGGGTTCGGCCTCTGTCGGGTAGGACGACTTTCTACTTTCTGGAAATACGCGTAGTGCTGTGCGGTGTGCGGTAGTTTGCAATTTGCAGTGGTTGGGTGGGGCGACTTTCTGGAAATAGTGTCTTGCGGTGGTTTTCAATTTACAGTGGTGAAACGCAGTATTTCGTGGAGAAATAGTGGTCTCTTTTCTTTCTATAACCGTAAAGAGTTGGTGGCTTGTCAAAGTGTCTGTGTGGGTTCTACGCTATGGGTCTTTGTTATGATCTTCAGGAAAGATTTTTGCTTTTTTCTTTGGAAAGAGGGTCTGCACATCATAACTGGTGCGGTTGTCAGCGGGTTTGTCTTTTGAATTACTATTTAAGTGGACGTGTGTGCCGGGGACGAAAAGCTGAGAGGTTTTGGTTTTGAACCAGGTTCTTTGAAAGCAAATTTGTATTTCGAATTAGACAGTTTTTTTACGACTCTTGATAAAAAAAAACCGAGTTGGATACGTTTTCACATTTATGCAGTCGATCTTTTTATAATCAAGAATGGACATAAACGTGTTTCTTTAAATGATATGCCTGGGTGATCATTAGTTTGCGGCAGTTGCCCGAGCACGTGTATGGACACAATTAAATGTAAACGTGTTTTATGTGTCAGGTAGATTCGAGACTGAGGCGTTTCACGGATTGTTTTCGTTTTAAAAAATTGATTGGCTTACTCGTCCTTAATATCATTGGCTCAATGTTCCGACTGGGGGCTGCTGTGAGGCGCAACTGATAGGTCCTATTTTTGTTCTATGCCACAGTGTTTGTGTTGGTGCATTGATAGACTGGCAGTTTGTTGGAGGGTGCCACTGCTAAGTTCTACTTCTTTTCTTTCCTTTTGTTGTTTCAGTCCGTTTTCCCTTTTCCCTGCACCAGCTGACCGATATTGTGTTGATGTTCTTCTCTTTACTCAAAACACAAAAAGTGATAGACAAGCTGACTTACTGGTAGAAAGTGTTAATAATGAAGGGTAGATAGGCTTTAGTATTGGAGCAAAATGAAAGAACGGTAAATGCTTTTTTGTCCTGTTGAGATTTAATCACAACAGCAGCGTTCCCGAAATTGTTCCTGGCAGCTTTAGATAAGCAGATCCCTTTCATTGTTACACGGGCCTTTGTTAAACGCACTGACCGAATATAAAGCTTTGTAAGGGTTGGCTCTACCACGGTTTGTTTACCGGTATGTGTATCCTTTGTCTTATTGGCACTCTACAACAATAGCACATTTCTCAGAGGATTTCTCCTGGTTCGTCCGCCGCTTTTGGCTTATTCTTGGAGGCCTTGGGGGCTGAGGAGAAGCGGTCGGTGGTCACTGGAAGACCTTCAGTGGTGGAGTACTACATGTACCGGGCGTGGGCGATGTGCTAAAGGAACTTTATTGACGAGGCCGACATTTAAGGCTATCCGCAACTAATTATTGATTTAACTGTTCGTTTACTTCTGACATGTTGGCCAGTAACTTCAACCCGAAGGATGCCCATAATTTCTGCACGTTTGGCCTGTTGATTCCTGCACTAGGTAGGCATAGTGAGTGGAACTTGTGGATTTTGAGTATATGTACCTCGGAAGAGATGCCAGTGATGAAAAGTTATTTATCACGTTTGCAAAATACATGTCAAATTCAACAACTACGGAATTCCAACAGATGCACGTGATTTGTGCTAACGGGAATGCCATAAACTATAGAATCAATCAAGCTAGTTGTCCCCCGAAGCTACTTTGCCAGCCTTATAGATCTCTCGGATTTATGAACCACAGCTGCAGGTTGAAGAACCAGTAGTCGAGTACCCCTGAGATCCAGCAGGGGAACGCGAAGAAGAATAGGGACCACTTCGAATATTTGACTCGTCATACCGCTCTTGCTTATAATTTTCTTTTAGTTTCGATGTCCCTGTTAGTCGGGTGGGTGGATGGCTTCTCCGTCCGTTAAAGCGATCGTGCACGGTGCGTTAGGCACGGAGCACGGGGAAGGTTGGCCGACGGTGCCTGTAATAGAGACCCCAGTTTACTTTCCAGCGAGACGACGTACGTTTTGTTTGTTCTGCTGGGGGTGCTCCGCGATTCGGTGATGGCGCTGATCCAGTTGTTGTGTTTGATTTACTCATTGCTGATCGATACGAATTGGGTCTATTGCCGATACGGAACTCCGGATATGTGACCGTGCCGTAGACGATCAGGATTCGACCGATATATTATGTGTATGCGTGCAGAGCACTTCATGTACTAAGAGGACCCGTCAAGTCGTGGTGCATTTTTTGTTTATATTTCACGATCATTGGCATTGTGCTACTGTTTGACAGTACTATCGTGGTTGAAGATAAAGACGTTGGTGCCGCCTTTGTATAACCGTTATAATCAGTCCCTCGACAGGGTTTAAAAAGATAACCATAAGCGATTGTGTGTTTTTCTGATACAGCCTACGTTTCTTTTTTGCGTGCCGTGTTTATGTTCTGTTTAATGTCAGACCTGCCAATAACGTCATATTTGACAAACGCGCGTGTCGGGTATTTGTGTCGCCTACCGGTATTTTGCTTTTAATGTGTTTTATATAATTGTTTAACGTTTATATGCGCCGTTCTCTGAGTGATGGGAAAGCCGTTAGGTCTGTTTACATCGTGCATAATACAGTCCAATGCCTGCTACTTTTGTATGAATGCCCAACATTGCTGTCATGCACTAGCAGTGATTAGGTAACTTCTTCGACCCCCCAAGCGGGTGGTTGGAGGGTGCCACTGGGAGGTCCTACTTCTTTACCTTTCCCTCTGTTGTTTCTCTTTGTCTCACCTTTCCCCAGCACTAAATGACCATTATTGTGTCGACGTGCTTCTCTTTACTCTAACCAAACAAACAAACACACTTTACTCAAACAAACTATTAGACTTCCCTCGTCCATGGCTCTTTTCCATAAGTGTTAAATCTAAGGTCCCGCCTCTGATATAATTTTTGAAATGGACTTTCCTTTGAAAGGACCTTAGAACCGGTCCCGTGACGCACGTACTCCCTTTCTGTTGTATGCTGTTGTTGTTCGTACATTATGGTTTATTGCAGGGTGCTACCATTGACTTTCTTCTCATAGGCAATAAAGTATGCTCATGGTTGATTCCTTTCAACAAGTCAGTTCTTAATCCATTCCATGCGTTTTATTTAGTGGAAATCTATGATGTGCTGCAGGTTTCTTGTCATATTTTATTCTTTCAGGCTTTTTCAATAGTGCTTGACCTCAGAAATGACTCATTTTGTTAAATTTTTAAAAAGTGGTTTGGGGGGGGGGGGTGGGGGGGGTGGGGGGGTTGTTCTTTGAAAGAGAATAGTGGACGTAATATCTCAAATGTACAAATAAATAGCAGTTTGCACTCTGCAAATTTGCCTCAATATAATCAAGTCATGTCGCCTGAAATGAAGCGGGTGCTCTTGAATAGTTTGTTCTTTCTTTCCTTTCCTATATATATCGTCCTTACCTCTCCACTTTTTCTGTTTGTTTCTTTCTAATAACATTTCTAATCGCCAGCACTTATAATATGACCTATTTGTACCGTAAGTGCCGTAATACTCTTACTGAAACTAAAATCTGAGATGCAAAAATTGACGCAGGAAGCGACCGCCAGCACGATTTCCAACCAGTTTGACAGCAATTTATATCTTTTTGAAGCTGTCGATTTTTTTAGATTGATCTTTTATTCAGTTGCGTAGTCGCAACCGTGTGTTTTCGCACTCACATTCCATACATAACACCATGTAACCACTGCTCTCCCATTGTACTTTATTATGAGCTGTTTGCATGAATTATGTATTCATGTGCGGCCTGGCTTTAAAAAAAAAAAGAAGTGATATGAATGACATATTATAATACGGTTGTCGAGCATTTTTATATTATAAACTGCTTGCCTCAGTATAT
>NW_004797283.1:223977-227173 GCF_000002075.1 Aplysia californica | reverse complement strand
GGGGTACTTTTTTGACCGAATTAATCAATCAGCCGGTCAGTAGATTCACCAATCCTCTCCTCTTGCCTCTGAGAGGATGAATCGAGAGTACTGTGACCTATTTTATTGCCTCAGTTCATGTATGTATCGTATTGTTCACGTTCTTTACATGCCATGATTCCGTTTGCACGTGTATATTACTTCAAGTCGATTGTTTTGAGCCCGAATGTCTGCCCTATCGTGTCAGTATCTGTTGTATTCCCCTATCACTCCTTCTTCCTATATATAAATATTCAGCCTGCTGGTTTTTCCCAGGCTGCCTTTTTGCTTTGGGTTATTCCGAATTTTTTCCCCCTCCTCGACTTGTCGATGACATTGATTTTTGTTTCGATATCTTTGGGAGTCTGAATAAACCGCTTTGTGTCGAAAGTAGACGTAAAACTCTTTAAGGATAACGATTGTAAGTTCTTTTTTTGTTTAGCTCTTCTGGCTGTGCTTTTATGGCGCTTTCTCTCCGTACGGTCAGAGTGGCTTTTTTATGAGAAGACGAGTCAAGTGACCGCGTACAGAGACGGCTGCCTCGTCACCGGGAATTCTAATGACTCAGCTAACGATGAGAAGGCTGGGCCATTATTGGGGTATTGAGCGCTCGTGTCCCATTGGCACACTCCTCTCTCCTTCTCGGGGACGCACGCGCGCTCTCACCTGCCCTTCCCTCACCATGTGTGCTGGGCCAGCGATTTTGCTTCTTCCGCCTTCCTTCCTGTGTGATATTTGCGAGAGGAGTTTGAGTCGCGTTCAAAGGCTGTTATCGTTTTCAGGTGAACGAGTTTTGCCGTTTCTTAACGTTTCTTTGAGGCCGGATCCTGCGTTTTCGTATGCTTGAACTGTGTAGAACTGTCCTCCTGGTTGCACTATTTTAAACTCACTATTTAGCTGACCGTCTTAGAAATGTGTGTTGCTCTTTCAGGAGTGTATATTTTTCCGACTCATATACCATAACTTTAATGCCCAAGAGGTGAGTGAACTAACTTTATATAGGAAAGAAGGATAATATATATCTTTGACTTACAAAGTAAATAAGCCTTAAGTTTAAGTTTACAGTTTTGGATCAAGATTGACGGTTAGTACAATGCCATCTTTTGTTACTAGTTTGCAGAGTGGGGTGTAGTAACGATATCGAAATTTGATCAGCATTTGGTGAATACCTTATCTCTTAAAAATGTGTTCTCTGATTCAGTTGTCATTCGCTCTCAGTCACGATGTTTTAGGTACCAATAAATTGGGCTTATGGAATTTGTGAAGACTTTCGTGATCGAATCAGGACGTAGTTCGAAGCAACAGGTCTGTGTAAATCATCGTGTCAAGCTGTGAACTGCTCTCTCTCTCTCTCTCTCTCTCTCTCTCTCTCTCTCTCTCTCTCTCTGTGCTCTATCTCTCACTTTCTCTGCTCTAGCTACTGATCGATTTCAGATATCACGAAAGTTGTTGAAAGGATATTTGCACCTTCTGTCGTGCAACTTGTGTCGCAGTGAATAATTCATGCGCGGGGATTCCCCCATTCTCCCCATATCGACCCGCGCTATGAAATGTGGGACGTGCCGCGAACGACCCGTCACGCTTGTCTCGTGTGTGTCTGTGTGCCCAACGTAGAACCAATGTTAAGCCCGTCCCTTTAATCTTTGCTTATCTTGCGGTGATTTCAGCACGTTTTCAGTGAATCATTCCGGGAATATGAAAAAGATTCGAGGATACGTGTTCCGTTGTGCGTTTATTTTTGTTTGAATTCAATGTTTCAGAATCAGTATTCTTGCTACTGGTGCACTCGAAAGGAAAATTCAAACCACAGCTGTGAGTGTGTTTTGATGATTTTCGGCTTAACTTTCTTTCTAGTGGATACTCTATTCATCCTGTCTCTGGTCCATCGTGTGACTTTTGAGCATTCGTTTTCCGGAATCAAATGCTAGAAGAAGCTGAAGGAGAAAGTTGGTGTGTGTGAAACTCATTGTTGTCCCATTTGTAGAACGCGAGGGCATTGCCTTTTCTGTTGTGGTTTAAGTATAAAAAAAAAGTAAATAGCTTTCTTCGATATTTATACAATCGTTTGTGATTTTCAACGTGCATTGAGCATTGACCATTAAAAATTCTCATTTGGAATGCACGTATTTCTTGATCACATGATTGCACTTTCTTTGTAATAAATACTTGGTAAGAACGAAAAAGGAAGATCTTGTAGAACAGATAGCGCATTCGTCAGAGTGACTCTGTTACGGTGACCTTTTACTGTGACGTGGGCTGTGTTGTGGCAGGGCCTTGAGCAAGCATGATCCGGCGCGCCAACAGTTGGCGTGAGCTGGGTGGTGGTGGGGAGGCCAGCAGTTTTGGCGTGCCCCTCTCCCCTACGTGGAATGGCGTAGGATACCACCCAGAGCCTCCATCGTCTGGCTACAGAGAAACTGGGTAAGTCTTCGGAGAATGTTTGAAAGGGACAACTATTAATGGACTGTCTTAAACATTGCTATTAAGTCCCCCAAAAATGTCGGTACTTATGTCGTGTTGTGTTCATCCCAGAGGGTAATTCGTGGGCCCTATCAACATTTTTACGTTATTTAAGAGGCGGGACCTCCGAGTTCAACGTCCTTCACCGAAAAACCGAGCCAAATAGGAAATGTGTGTAAAGTACCTTTCCCAAGGACACAGGTCGAACGAAACTGAAGCTCAAACGAAACTGAAGCTCGAACCCTCGATCCCGCAATTTCACGATTACGGGTCCGGTAGCCTAACCACTAGGCTACTGGCGCCAGTGAAAGGAACAATAATAAACTGTCCAGAAATTTGCTATCAACACAAAGGAAAACTTTGATACTGATTTTTGTGTTTTGTCCGCTCTAGAGGGTAATTCGCGGGCTGTCGGGTGCAGTTTCTTTCTCATATATATTCTTTACTCTTGTACTGTACTATTATCCTATTGTGGTGAAGGTGAATTGTAGCCGTTACCATTCCGAATCTTCTTCTTCTTTACCCTAGTACTGTACAAGTATCCTATTCTTTTCCTTTCGAAATGCAGCTGTTACCATTCCGACTCCCCTTACCCTGTACGCCCAAAGTGTCGACACCCCCCCCCCCCCTCGACCCCAAACGAGGTGGGGTAGTTATTGGAATCTTTTTCAGTCTAACAGGACAGGAGGTGTCACTTCTTCCCTGGTGAAATCTCTCA
>NW_004797283.1:217120-223502 GCF_000002075.1 Aplysia californica | reverse complement strand
GGGGGGGATTATTATGGTTATTATAAGCATTATCTATTATACCCCTATTAGACTCCCTACTATTTATGCGTGAACGGCACACTGACGACAAGTTTATAAAATGGATTTCCCTGACTTTCTGGAGGTCTGGCATGGCCGGTGTCAGTCGGCCCAGATTGGCACTACGTATCTCCCTGGTATGTTTGTCTGGCGTCTTTTTTCGGAAGCGTTAGACTCCAGATGTCAGATTTCTGTCCAGTAGTCGCTCAAATGGTCTTATAAAGGTTTTTTTCATCCATCGGTTAAGTTTCCCTCTCAATCGGGTACCATGATGCAAGTTCAAGTGCTCCTCACTATGGAGTGATTTTTTGTGTGCCTATTAAGGTAATATGCGCGGGTGTTTGGAGGGCGCCACTGTTAGGTCCTACTTCTTTTTTTTTTTCCCTCTTTGTTGTGTCTGGCTATCTGTTTTACTTCTTCCTTGTACTAATAACTTTTATTATGTCGATGTGCTTCTCTTTACTTATACTGGGAGTTTGCCTCTTAGTCGGGTATCATGACGAAAGTTCAAGCGCCTTCCACCATGCCATTGGAGCGACCTATTTTGTACCCATTTTTGGTATTATGCCAAGAACGATGTCTAAATAGAATTCTAAATAAAAGATAATGAATTGGATAGGGTTGGGTAGGTCTAGCTTTAATTCCATCCGTTTGTTGAATAGAATTGTTTGTCTTGCATTTTTTAAAACCAAAGCTTGTTATTCATTATTGTTAAGCTCTTAATTGTTTTCACCCAGACTAGCGAGCAAACCAGTTCTACTTCCAGCTTTCTGAACCGAACAGGAAGCATCTAACTCGACAGTAATGTGAACTAAACATACGATTGATTGAAGTCGTAGATGTTTGAGGGCGCTCTTAAGGTTTGCTAGTTCTGTCCCCATCAAATGGCATTCTCTTTTCTTCCCTTCTTTGTTTGTTATTCCCTGGTAACACCTTTAATCTTCGGCTCATTATGACCTGTTTGTGTTGTAAGTGCCGTAAAACTCTTACTAAAACTAAACTAAACCAGCTGTCCGAACCGAATAGTGTAGCATCTAACTCGGCAATTATGAGAACTAAACATACAGTCGATTGAAGTCGGCGCTTTGGTAGCTTGCATTAGTATGCTTGCTGAATGAGTCTCTTTGATCCGCGTGAGCAGTGAGCTCTCGTGTCTGAGACCGAGACTGAGAGGAGTCGCTCACGTGCTTGAGAGGTCAGAGGTCAGGGTGAATTGCTCTGCTTCCGCCGCACGTGAGCCGGGACACGTCTGCTGTAATTTTCAGCTCGCTCGCTGGAATGAAAGCCCTTGGGTGGACAGAGCGGTGCTTACTTCATTTACTTCCGGTCAGCTTCTAATCGATCGCGGTTCCATTTTCCTCAGGGATATCCACGATAAGAGGTTTGGCTCGCCGGTCGGACCGTTAAAAGACGACTGCCCACTCGAAACGATCGTTAAATTGACCATTTCCGTTCTCTCGTTTTTGGTTTTGGTTGTTGTTGTTTTTTGTGTGTTCTTCCGTCACAAAAGTGCTTACTTTGGGGTGAGTTTTCTGGCTCTTTTCTTATTTTGCCTCTTTCAAACTGACTTCGCAGGTAGGTAGAGGGCACCACTGGTAGGTCCAGCTTCTTTCCTTTCCTTCTGTTGTTACAGTCAGTCTGTCTTACTTTTTCGCAGCACTGAATGACTTTTGTTGTGTCGATGTGCTCCTCTTTACTAAAAAAAAAAAAAAACTCAACACAAAACACTAACACAAAACCACAACTAACTTCTTAATATTTTGGGCTGCGTCCAGCGGTCAATGTGATGTTGGGAAACAACCTCCAATTAGTTCCAAGCTTTATTTGTCAGTATATTATTCTACTGCGGGTGTTTGGAGGACGCCGTTGGTAGGTCCTACTTCTTTTCTTTCCCTTTATTTTCTTTTTTCTTAGCATTAAGTTGGGGTTTTTGCGTCGGTATGCTTATAATTACTAAAACAAATAGAGAAACAAAGACATAATACTGGAAAATGTCTTTGCTGATGTTTTGCAGATGAGTGAACCAACCACAAGGTCTGGTATTTTTCTCTCAGCCCCTCTGCTTTACGTTAAGTTAGTTTTACTAGAATTACCCCCCCGAAAAAAAAAGAAATTTAAAAAAGGACCCAAACAAACACATAAAAAAACATACACACATTAAAATTTAATGTTGGCTTTTCAATCTTCTGATCTGTAGATACATGTACCATGCTTATTTATTTTTTGTTTTGTTTTGTGGTCTTTTTTTCTTGGTCTGCTGTGCAGTTTTCCTCTTTTCGAAATGGGTGTTGAGGTGTTGTTTGCTCCCGCACCTCTATTCTGTGTCACTGTTGTCCCAATCTGTTCCTGGGAAAATGTAAGTGTTGTTGTGGCGGGATGTTGGAGGGCGCCACTTCCACTTCTTTCCCTAACCCTCTGTTGTTTCTGTTTGTCCGTCAGAATATTGTTTTGGCTGCACTGAGTCATCTCAGTGGGTAGTTGGCGGGTGCTCTTGTGTGGTTTGCTCCTCCTTTCCTATCAAACATCTATTGTCCTTATTTCTCCTCCTTCTTTCTTGTATTTGTTACTCTCTTGTAACACCTCTAATCTTCAGCACCATGACCTCATTGTGTTGCAAGTGCCGTAAAACTCTTACTAAAACTAAAAGTGAGACATCTCATGTTATTGTCAGTATGTTTCTCTTCACTTAAACAGCAAGTATCTTGCTGAATCGCCGAACACAACAAGATTCACACCCAAACCCTCGCTTGAAGTAACAAAGAAAAGATTTTTAAAAAAGAATTATTATGATTTTCCATGTGTTATTCAGATTTCAAGTACTCGTAAACAGAGCAACATCTGTTACCCAATCCCTTTATTCGAATCAGCATTCTTCCGTTCGTTCCATCTGTTGGTTCAAAAAGAAGAAAACTGAAGAAATGGCCCCGTGGGCCGCGCGGGCCGCGTGCCGTCTCTTGGTGATGTTGACTGAAGGATTTCCCGGGCCACCGGTCGTCTCTTCTCTTGGCTGTGGCGCGGCCGCAAGGTGTAGCCTAGGGGAGGACGACGGGAGGAGGGAGGAGGGGGGTACGATGGTATCGATTCTTATTTAGATGTATTAGATGGCTACCGACGGATATATACTATACGTTCTTAATCGTCCCATTACGTCAAAGTTGTCTTTATAAGTGCCATTACTATTATTTTGGGGAAAACCGCGATTGAACAATATCAGTATGTCTTCTTATAGTTTTTTTATGATATAGATATTGTTTGTGTGGTGTACACATTACTATTTTCCTTATCTGGCTGTTTTTTGGATTTTGAGACAATTTTGCTTTCATGGGTCGTTATACTGTCTGGGGGGCTCTCGTGGCCTAGAGGTTAAGGTGTTGGCCTCTCATTCAAAGGTCCCGGGTTCGAATCCGGGTAGCGACCAAAAAATTTTCTTCTCTAAAATTGTCTCCTTTCACCTCCTTTCCTGCTCTTTAGCAATGTTCTATTGTCGGCTTTCATTTCCACTTTCTGCCCCCACCCCCTCACCTTCTTTGCCCCCTCCTCTGGGCTCCTGACTCTTTCTGCAGCCTTTCTACTGCTACTCCTTGGCTCCTCCTTGGCTCCTCCTTACTGCTGTCTTTCTGCCACACCCCTGATCTTCTGGTGGGAAAGATCTACACCTAGCCTTCTCGGAAAAGGGCGAAAAATCTCGGAGGGCCCATGTGCAAGTTGTGCACGTTAAAGATCCCTTGTGGGTGGTTGGCGGGTGCTCTGGTGTGGTTTGCTCCTTCTTTCCTCTAAACAGCTACCGTCCTTATCTCTCCTCCTTCTTTTTTACGCTTGTTGTTACTCTCTTGTAACACTTCTAATCTTCGGCACTTATATGACCTTATTGTGTTGCAAGTGCCGTAAAACTCTTTACTAAAACTAAAAAGATCCCTTGGTGGTCTAAAATCGATAAGAGTAGGCTTCGGCCGCCACCCGGGCAAAATTCAAAATTTCCTACCAACTGAAAATATAAGGTGTGTCCCGCGCGCTCATATGACCTATGCAGTTGCGAGCGCCGTAAAACACTTTACAAAAACAATATACTGTCTGGGCGTAATAGTCATATTATTATGTACAATCCAAGATCCTGTACGATAAGAAACAAGCGTTCGTGTCCGCGCTATTTCTCCCGTGGCGCTGCTGTCGCTTTATTAATTATTTTTTATAGCTTTTTTCGTTTCTTTGGAAGAAAAGTAGCATCTTTTAATTTAAAAAACAATTTTATCTCAGTAGCCTAATCTCGTTCAACGATCAGTTTTTCGCTCAGCTTGGTTCTTATCAACCTCGCTTTTATGACCTCTCAATTCCAGTCAAAGTTAATTTAACGTTGAAAACGATTACCCCTTCCCTCTGAGGTCAAAATGCGACAATAAACCCAATAATTTGTCCTCGGTTGGTCTTTTGTTCCGTTGTCTCAGTTATAAAAAATATTCTATAATTTTAAAAAAAGGAATAAGTTTTCTTGGTAGCTTTTTGTGAACCACATGTATGCAGACACTTTACTGTGAACTAACTTGAAAACAACCAACTTATGTCTCGCGCGCTCATGTGACTGTATGCATGCAGTTGCGAGCGTCGTAAAACTCTTACCAAACCAATCAGACCCTTTTGTGTTGACGAGTCCCCACAAAGCTGGTGGAGCTTGGTTTAGAGTAGACAAGATCTGGTGTGCCTGACAGGTACATGTACACAGTCTGGCAAATATATATGACCAACTGCTGTTGAATGGAATTAATGCGTTCGATTCCTCTGTCACATTGTTCACTCTCGTGACTCTACCGATATGAAAGAGCAATGACAATGGTGTAAACAATTTTAATAGGTTCGCAACTGCTTCGCTTGTTGTTTCATTCATCCGAAGTTCTAAATGAAATTCAACCATAAAATTTTTAATGCATGAATCTGCAACGAGAGCGTGGTTATAATGTTACCATGATAATGTATTTCTTATACTTCCATAAAAATACTCGTAGTTGTTCGTCAAGTGCGCACTAGTTTGTGGGGATTTTGAGTGCATTCTTTGGTTGCCTCAAAGAGATGAGTGAACTATCTTATGGTATATTATGATCTTTAGGATGACTTAATAATTTTTGTTGTGCGACCAGTTCTGTTCGTGAAGAATCAAGACTAGTTTTTAAAATGTTTATGCGGGTGGTTGGAGAGGCGCCACTGGTAAGTCCTACGTCTTTTCTTCCCCCGCTGTTGTTTCTATTTATCTCTTTTGCTTTTACCTTGTATTACATGACCGTTATTTGTGTCGATGTGCTTCTGTGTAATCAAACTCAAACGCTTTTTTTTTCTAGCTTGCTTTGGTTTTTTTGTCAAAAAGAAATTAAAATTAAAATCATGTAAAACAGTCGTGGTATTTGTTGCCCCCCCCCCCAACCTTTCCCGTGGCAAGTCAAATGTTTGCATAGTCCATTTTAATCTTAATTCATGTAGTCACACTTAGTTGGCGTATTCGATACCATCATTATCGATACCATCAATAAAAGTCGGCGCAATTTTTTCGTCCCCTAGAGGGAGGTGTGGTAGGTTCACACAGCCCAGGTCGGGCTGGGATGATGCGGGTTGGGTAGTAGACGGTCGTGCGCTATGGATATTCCCGTTAACTGTATTTTCTCCTGAACTATTTTTCGTGTTTGCAGCTTTGCTCGGCCTTTTTTTTTAAACGTGATCTGTTGGATATCTTTCTTTGAACCGTTTGTGAGGGCAATCTAGAGTGCATATTGAGTTTGTTGCAGTGTTGAAGTTACAGGGTGCTTTGCGGAATAGGATGAGAAATAGATATTATTTCTGAGTGGAAATCGGAGATAGGCCAGGTTTGGAAAAGGGAGCCAATCAGATCGGGCGTGTGATGATGGAGTGGAGTCGGCGGGTGAGGGTGGATTCTGGTGCCGAGATTTTGTGCACGTATGTGTTTGGGTGTGTGTGATGATTCTTGGCCTGATAACCATGCACGTTTGTTGCTAGAAGCCCCCATCTGTCTAGAGACTGGTGTGTTTGTGTATCGGGGAGTCGTGGACGTTATCGGGTATCCTAGAGAGAGAGAGAGAGGTTTCCAAGAGCATGCAAATGTAAGTGGTCAGTTCTTGTTTTCCTACTGCATGATTTATTGTTGAAGTGGTTTATAAGTTAGGTATTTTTTTTACTTTTCCTCACGTCTCACTCACGCTTAGCTATCAGTTGTCCATTTCCTACTAAGTATTGACTCACTGAACACGAATATCAACTTCTTTCCCGTCGCAAATTTTATTAATAGTTTTTGAAATATTTGATTGTTCTTAAATCGAGATAGAGTGCTTTGGACCAATCGGGG
>NW_004797283.1:215348-216352 GCF_000002075.1 Aplysia californica | reverse complement strand
TCTCTCTCTCCCATCCCCTCCCCCTTTCTCTCCCTCTCTCTGTGGTTGGGTTCTTGTGTTTTGGGAGAGAGGACTGTGCCGGTTATACTATTTATCAAAATATTCTTCCTTGCATTTCGATGATTGTACTGCATATTTAAGTCTAAATTAGTGGGTGGTTGGCGGGTGCTCTGGTGTGGGTTTTTTTTCTTCTTTCCTATCAAACATCTATCGTCCTTATCTCCCCTCCTTCTTTTTTGTGTTTGTTGATGCCTTGTAACATTTCTAATCTTCGGCACTTATATGACCTCATTGTGTTGCAAGTGTTGTAAAACACTAACTAAAACTAACTTCATTAGTGTATAAACAAAGCCAAGGAATGGCAATCTATTCTTATCTTCTTAATTACCCAGGGCTTTTGACATCTTGTGGGTGGTTGCCGGGTGGCCCCGTGTGGTTTCCTTGTTTTTCCCTATAAAACATCTTTTGTCCTTATCTCTCCTGTTTTTTGTGTTTGTTATTCTCTTGTAACGCCTCTTTAACCTTCGGCACTTGTGTGCCCTGATTGTGCTGCAAGTGCCGTAAAACTGCTACAAAAACTAAAACTCACTTTGTCCCAACATCATAATTATTATAATTTTTGTGTTGATGTGCTTCTCTTTACTCAGACAGACAAACACATTTTTTCTAACTTAACTCCCTACAAATATGGGGTTCTTTTTTATTTTTTAAAAAATATACTGGCCCTCATGTCCGTGCGGAATGATGAGATCAGCTTCAGGTCGTTTTCGTGTTCAGCTGACGGTTGTCAATTTCAGAAGCACTGACTATTGATGGTTCGGTGGTTGGTGGGTGCTCTGGTGTGGTTTGCTTCTTCTTTCCTATCAGACATGTATCTTCCTTATCTCTCCTCTTCCTCATTTGGTGTGTGTGTTACACTTTAGTAACACCTGTAGTCTTCGGCACTTCCATGACCTGAATGTGTTGCAAGGGTCGTAAAAGTCGTATAAAATGTAAAAAGACCC
>NW_004797283.1:212249-214030 GCF_000002075.1 Aplysia californica | reverse complement strand
GGGGGTGTTACCCGCGGGCGATATTCTGTGTGTGTATGATTAATTAGTGAGCATGTCTTTATCCCTATGGGAACTGTGGTGTGGTTCGTAAGTGACCTCGGGGAAGAGATGGAAGCGTGCAGGCTTTTGATATAATCAATCGACTGGGTAGTAGTACTAGTAGTTTCATTTCCTAGATTACTGCGCCACCCCCTTTAAAAAAAGAAAATATCGAACTGAATTTAGTTTTGTGTGCGCTTTGTCCTATAGAAATATTTATTGCCATACTGCCGACAGAAAAACTATTAACTATTGGTGTAAGAGAGACTGTTTGAAAAAAACAAAACATGTATATATAAAACGTATGGAATATATTCTGCAGCTGTTCCCCACTGTTTCCACCCCTTGCACGAAAAGTTAACACACTTCATTATAATGCTTTTAAAAAAGTGGTTTTGGTGAGTGGTTGGCGGGTGGTCTGTTGTTGTTTGCTCTTTTTTTTCCTATAAATTACCGGCGTCTTTTATGCAGCAGTCGCAGGAGCCCAGAGTTCGATTTTCGAGTGGGGAGAATTTTTTTTATCGAGTATACCGGTCTTTCTGCTGAGGTATTGTATCCCTCTCAGTCCGGGTTGGTCCCGGCAGGGAAGGTCTGGAGCCTGCCTCCTAAATGATTTAGATTGTATTGGTAGAGTCGTAAAACACCTTCATTAAAAACAAATTCCTATAAATCGTCTCTATATATCTTATTTCTCTTTTTTTTAAAGATATCTTGCTACTCTCTTTCATCACCTCTAATCTTCGGTACTTGTGTATGACTGCATGTGTGTTGCAAGTGCCGTAAAAGTCTTGCTAAAACAAAGCTAAACTCTGTGGTGTTGAGAAACTAGGAAGGCAGGGGCTGTGGCAGTGGAGGAAGGTTATAGTGTTATGACATAAAAGAAGGAAGGATCAAGGGCATGTAAAGTAGTAGGTAAGTAGAGAGGGAGAGGGGTGGGTTGGGTCGTAATGTGATTGAATGATTAGCGGATTAGTAGTTTGTCACCTGGATTACCGGTTACCGAAAACGTTCGAGTAAATCCCCACCCTCTCCTCCCTCTCTCTCTTCTCCCCCCCCCTTTCTCTCTCTCTCTCTCTCTCTCTCTCTCCCTCTCTCTCTCTCTCTCTCTCTCTCTCTCTCTCTCTCTCTCCCCCCTCTCTCTCTCTCCCCTCCCAACCTCCGGCCCACATTAACATACTGAATGTGTATTCTGTAATATTTATTGATGGCCAACGGAAATGAACCCTACTGATTATGAGTGATTTCTTCACCAGTTTCGTCCGCCCAGGAAGTAGGGTCCAATTGTGTCATACTTCCGATTGTGGTAGGAAAACACGCTTGATGTGGACACCACAAACATTATTGCTCTATTATTGAACTCAGAAAGAAGGGAGTCTATTTTTTAAGGGACGCTTCGTTTTGTATTTAAGCCCGTTTTGCCACCCTCGGGGTCGGGTTTTTGTTCTATTTTTTTTACAAATGTGTGTCTTTTGGGGCTCTTTTAGTTATGTTACGTGTCATATTTAAATTACGTTGCACCGTAGTTTGGTGCTCTCAGAGTGGAATGAGAATTTAAGTCTCTTTTCATTTTACTGTTTTTGTTGCGGATTTTCAGCGATTTTTTTCCAGCCTGCTTGGTTTTACAACGCGACTAGCCCGCCAGCTATTCCGATTCCTCTCCCGGAAAAAATAGCCAAATTATTTGAGCCTCACGTCCTTTTCAATGGTTTCAAAGACAAGTCTCCACGAAAAGCCCGGGGGGG
>NW_004797283.1:210062-211755 GCF_000002075.1 Aplysia californica | reverse complement strand
GAGAGAGAGAGAGAAGGGGGAGGGGGAGAAAAGAAAATATTTTGGGGTTTCATAGAAATTAGTCTGGACAAGTTTCTTTGCGTAGACAAATTGATCTCCATACACGTGGTATGATGTTGAAGTGTCGAGACGAAATACATTGAGGTATCAATAATCTATTCTTTGGAATACGTCAACCGACTCGACACTTGGACAGTGTCCAATCATTTTGTAGACCTTAAGTCATGTTTCTTGAACTCGTGCTCGTCTGCGTGTAGAAGTTAAACTGTGACTTATTTCGACTTACAGACTCGCACGTCTTGAGACGCATGAAGCATTTATTGTCATAGTTTCTCTTTGTATGTGTGTGTGTGTGTGTGTGTGTGTGTGTGTGTGTGTGTGTGTGTGTGTGTGTGTGTTATACTCTCTACTCTCTAGTAACACCTCTTATTTTCAGCACTTATGTAACCTAATGGTGTTGCAAGTAACTTGCAAGTGCCATACAACTCTTACTGAAATTAAAACTATAATCAGAGATGTGAGTTCCTTCGTTATAGGCTCTGACTTGGGTCCCGTTTCGTAAATGTCTGTAGGCCTACTGTATTAGGATGGGCATAAAATCGTTAAAACGCGTTGTTTTAGGGGTATTTTAAAAATGGGCATACAATTCTTATTCATATTTACTTTTTTAAGTCTTAAGGCGGGCAACAGCATACAAACTGAAACATACAAATTCCTGTTTTTGACTTGTGTAGTGTAGTTGGAAATGTGCAGCAACATTTTCTGTGGTCTGCTTCTGATCGGACATATATGAAGACTACAGGGGAAAAACGACAGTAGTCACAAACTGAAAATCGTGACGGTACCAATTTTGAAAGCTTGTTGACTCATAACTGTTCTGTTTAACTGTCGGTTGATTATTGTTAGATTTCCCATTCAACAACACTTATAAATAAACCGCCAGCCAAACAAATGTAAGGAAAGAGTCCACAAGATTTTAAAAATTGGCACCCTCACAATTTTTTTATTTTTGACTATGGTCGTTTTCTCCCTGTGCTCTTCATATGTGTCCGCTTCGTCCTCAAAGAGTTAAAACTTAAACCAATGCCTTCCCCTACCCTGACATTATACAGCAACGCAGACAGTCTGCACTTGGCTACAGGAGTAGACGGAAATGAAAGACAAGGGACCCTTCTGTAAAGTATTCGCTGCTCGGCGCCCTTAGCCCTTAACTAACTGTACCAGTAGCTGTGGCAGGAGGAGGATGCTTGCACACCTGTGAACGTGCTCTCTCTCTCTCTCTCTCTCTCTCTCTCTCTCTCTCTCTCTCTCTCTCTCTCTCTCTCTCGCTCGCTCGCTCCGGGCGAGGGGGGAGGGATGGGTAGAAGTTGATGGTTGTTACAGGTAGCTAAAATGCTGTTGTGATAGCCAGGGGCTTGGGGGCGGTTGTTTAGCGTGAAGTGGCAACACTTTGAACTGAGCTGGGAGATAACTGGCGCGTGGGTGCTTTGGAGAGGAGGGAGGATGCTGACATGATGGTCAATTGGTGATTTACAGTATGGGGAGAGAGGGAGAGAGAGAGAGGGAGAGAGAGAGAGAGTGAGAGAGAGAGAGAGTGAGAGAGAGAGGGGGAGGGTGGTGATGGTGGAAGAGACAGATGGACAGTCAGAGAGCAGGGTGGCAGTGAGAGGGGGTAGATGTCGTGTGTGTGTGT
>NW_004797283.1:202943-207657 GCF_000002075.1 Aplysia californica | reverse complement strand
CTCTCTCTCTCTCTCTCTCTCTCTCTCTCTCTCTCTCTCTTTCTTTCTCTTTCTCTTTCTCTTTCTCTTTCTCTCTCTCTTTATCTGTACTGTTTTAAATCAGAGTTAAAGGGATCGTTTTCTCCCTCGTGCGAGGAATGCTGAAGTCTGCCAGTAAACAATACGTCCATACCCATGACGCCGGAGCTGACATCTGGAATAACAGCCATTTCCTAATTCTAGAAGACAACGTAATTTCTACCTGTCTCTACGGGGCTCCCATTTTTTAAGCGGTAGACACCTTCTTGGAAGAAAATCAACACTTTTTCTTTTCGTATTTACCTCCTGAACCGTCGCATCTGTTGGGCACATAATGCAGGCGGGTATCTAAGTATTCTAAGTTCTTACCTTAGGGTAGAAAATATTTCGTTCGGACAGAATTGAGTGGTGTCTTTGAACCGAAAAAAATGAAGTCGGCCGCGTCTTTAAAGTAAGATTGGATTTAACGCTGAAAGTTGTAATAAAAAACCTTACCCTTCGCTCTTCCCTCCCCACTCCATAAAGCTACTTTTCTTTGTCGTTAGTTGTTGTTTTTAATGAAACCTATGGTGATAGGTTTGCCGCTTGTTACGCCCCTCCTTCCACTTTCTGTGGGTGGTTGGTGGGCGCTCTGGTGTGGGTATGATTTTTTCCCCTTCTTTCCTATCAAATATCTATTGCGCTTTTCTCTCTTACTTCAATCCTTCTTTTCTCTGTATTTTTTCTCTACTTACACCTTTAATCTGCAGCACCAATATGACCAATTTGTTTTGTAAGTGCTGAACATTTTTAACATAACTTGAAAACAAACAAACAAACAAAGTCCACCCGTTTGTATTTTAAAAAATAAACGAACAGACTCACTCACACGTACAGACATTCACATACACACACATTTAAAACAAATGACACCCCCTTCCTTTTTTTGTTGCAAATGTACTACAAACCGAAAAGAAAATTTCTAATGTGTAGCCTACATGTATAGCTTTTTCCCAAGACATTTAGATGTATGTGCTTGTTATTGTTAAGAAAGGGGATTTTTATTTGTTCATGGCTTTTTGCTTCAATATGTAGTAAACGATTGCTCCGCACGCTCCCACCAGTCGAACGGGTGGATAGGTCTTGCCTTCAGACTACAGAATCACAGCGTCCTTGGCGTGGTCCACCTACTTTAAAAGTCGATGTGAGCCGGCGGTTGGCGAGTGCTCTGGTGTGGTTTGCTTCTTCTTTCCTATCAAACATCTATCGTCCCTATCTCTCCCCCTTTTTTGTGTTTGTTACTCTCTTGTGACACCTCTAATCTTTGGCACGTATATGACCTTAGTGTGTTGCAAGTGCGTAAAACATTTAGTAAAACTAAAAAAAACAACAGCGGAAAGTCGATGTAGCGGGTGGTTGTAGGACGCCAGTGGTAGGTCCTACTTATTTATTTCCCCTCTGTTGTTTCTGTCTTACTTTTTCCTAGGACTAAATGACCATTATTGTGTCGATGTGCTTCTCTGTACTCTAACAAAACAAACAAAGGTCGATGTACAACAATGCATCATCTCTTCTAATCTGAGGAATCAGGTCGGGGTGAGAAATGAGACTGCACTGTCCACAGATCAAACAAAATGAGCTGTGATAGATTTTAACCTTCACGCCATAGACTATTTTCCCGGGGTACAATGGTCATGTTCAGCAGGCTTTGTCAAAATACAAAGTCGAACTTGTGTGACCCTTCTTTCGTGACAGGAATAAGGACCCAGGTGCTACAGCGGACCGTTACAGGTATAGATAGTTGGTATTTGGAAAAGGAAAAAAAAAAAAGGGGGGGGGGGGTGGGGGGGGGGGGATGGAGACTACTCCACTTTGTTATGGTACGTATTTTGATGTTTTTGAGACATATTTTCCGCTTAGTTGTTCGATTTGACCCAGAGACTCTTAACTCGTTTGGTGTGTGGGTCCACACAAGTGTTTAGTTGTCCAACATCGACTCAGACATCTTTCCAGCTTTCTCATCGCCCCAAAGTAGCTCCTGTTCAGGTCAACAGATATTGCATAAACGCGCTCTCCCTGTTACGTGTCTCGGCATCGTACCCAGGCACGTCATGTGATACCAGCGAGTCACTAGCGATACGGCTGGAACGGAGGGTGCAATGTTAGCTCGGAGTCTGGTTTTGTTTGAGCGGCTTTGTGGTGTCGGTGTCTGTATGCAGAACACGATTGTGTCAAATCCACAGACACCCGCTGCATATTTGGTCGTCTACGAAAGTATCCTTCCACCTTGTCAAATGTTTGTCGCGATGTCATTGGAATTCGTTCTTTTACCGACTTTCGTCTGTTGGAATCAGTTGGAGTTTGTAGGAGAAATCTTTCTCTCCTTCCTGTGGGTGAATTTTATTTTTCTTAGGGGAGACATGGGGTTGGGGGTGAGTGGTTGTGGATGTAGTTTAAGAAATAAAGCGATCCGCTGAAGAAATGACTATCCTGTGGTAACGAGACTTACATCACTGTTCAAATGGTCATAATAATAGATATCTGCTAGTTCGTCCATGTGTCGTCTCTGCCTCCCTGTCCTCTTTCCTTCACTTCTTTTACCCCTGGGCTTTGAGCTTCTCATAAAAATTGATGTCTCTCTGTCCAGTTTGTTGTTAGACTTCTTGGAACAAAAACAAAAAAAAGTGTTAAATATTTGATAATCAATTTTCTACTTGAGTGGTTGGCGGGTGCTCTGGTGTGGTTTGCTCCTTCTTCCTATCAAACTTCTATCCTCCTTATCGCTCCTCCTTTTTTTCCCTTGTTTGTTACTCTCTCGTAACACCTCTAATCTTCGGCACTTGTATGACATCATTGTGTTGCAAGTACCCTGGTTAAAAAACAACAACAATTTTCTGCCGCCCTGCTGCTGTGATGGAACTTAATCATTTTAGCGCAATAGCTTTTACGTGTGTCTGACGAATGTTTATAAGAGTTCGGTTTTAAGTATTACTTTCTCCATGGTCCATAGTCACAGTGTTTCTTTTCCCGTGTGAATAACTACAGATGTTCGGACCCACAGGCCACCTGCCAGGCATCATGGTATAATTTACACAATTAGGCGATTATTGTACTGGCTGGCGATTTGCCAGTACTTCTCGAAGGTCTTAGTTTTGCGTCTAAAAGTCAATGATCATATCGACCGTTCTGTGCCTGTAAGACTACGCCATACGTCGCTTTTCAAAATAACGCATGGTGGAGTCTCACACTAAGCAGTCGATATCATGTTTGCCTATTAGGAGGCGTTTTGCGAGAGAAGGCTTCGTTTCCTGTTTAGAGTATAATTCCGTTCGTCTTCAGCCGCAGTTTTTGGGCCTCTCATTCGTGCAAATATTCTTGAAAATCCAACAGCGTATCCCAATCACTTATTTGATTTTGTAGTAACAAGCTAGCCAATGTATCTTTTAACGAGGACATTTTTTTGTGAAATTTGTAAATGTAAGAGTGATAATACATATGGTAAATTCGTTTTTTTAAAACGTTTCCCTCATTAGAGAGAAAAAAACCCCACGTGTTGACTTCGATTTTATAATGAAGCGCTAATTTATCAGTAGTTCTGCAAAAGGAAGATACAATTCCTCACCCGAAAGCGTAATTGTTGGAATGTGTTGCATTTTCCACGAAATACCTAATTCTGTTTATCACTTCGTCTGTAATGCCAGTATACGGGTAGTATGCATCGCTGTTCAGAAGATGATTATAATAAATAATGTCCTATTTACTGTACCCACATTAGCACACGAAGGATAATGTGTTTCGGGCCGTTTGTTTGTGTTCAATATTATTTCAACAAATTTTGAGAGAGAGAGAGAGAGAGAGGGGGGGGAGAGAGAGAGAGAGAGAGAGAGAGAGAGAGAGAGAGAGAGAAGAGAGAGAGAGAGAGAGAGTCAGAGTCGAGCGGGTGATTGGAGGGCGTCACTGGTATGTCCTACTTCTTTACTCTCCTGCAGTTGTTTCTGTCTGCCTGTTTTACTTTTCCCAGCACTAAATAACCATTACAGTACCGATGTGCTTCTCTTTACTCAAACAAAGAAAATAAGAGTCGAAATTATCTAAGATGGCCATCCATTGTCCAGGAGGAAATTGGCAGTCTTAGAAACAGGTGTATGACTCGCTTAGCGTCATTATAATGTAAAAAAAAAAAAAAAAAAAAAGACACGTAAGAAGGAAATTGGAAGTGGCCGTTTGTCATGATGATTGTCTTGTACAGGTGGCTGTTTGGGCAAGTTCGACTTAATGTGTGTGTGTGTGTGTGTGCGCGTGTGTGTGTGTGTGTGTGTGCGTGTGTGTGTGTGTGTGTGTGTGTGTGTGTGTGTGTGTGTTGTGTGTGTGTTTACATATATATTTGTACTCTCCGCGATTGGGACGCTGTTCACATGCCGCTGTCTCCCGTTGGCATAGAGATGGCATCTGATATCTGTTCCAAGTATGTCTTCTGTCAAGCGTTGTTTCATGCCATAAAGTGCACTTCTACCGTTAACGAATAAATATCTTGCCGACTGCTTAAAATGAAGATTCAGCTTTTATTTCGCCCGTTTGTGCCAAAGAGTATTTGTGTAGAGAATTACAAAGGTCTGTCTGCTCAGAACCTAGTTTTCTAGTTTTAAGAAATTTGACGTCAAAAGTTTTGAATTTCACAATATATCCAGCATTTCGAATACAGTTCTTTGATTGATTA
>NW_004797283.1:199574-202843 GCF_000002075.1 Aplysia californica | reverse complement strand
TAAAAAAAAAAAAAAAAAAAAAAAAGACACGTAAGAAGGAAATTGGAAGTGGCCGTTTGTCATGATGATTGTCTTGTACAGGTGGCTGTTTGGGCAAGTTCGACTTAATGTGTGTGTGTGTGTGTGTGCGCGTGTGTGTGTGTGTGTGTGTGCGTGTGTGTGTGTGTGTGTGTGTGTGTGTGTGTGTGTGTGTTGTGTGTGTGTTTACATATATATTTGTACTCTCCGCGATTGGGACGCTGTTCACATGCCGCTGTCTCCCGTTGGCATAGAGATGGCATCTGATATCTGTTCCAAGTATGTCTTCTGTCAAGCGTTGTTTCATGCCATAAAGTGCACTTCTACCGTTAACGAATAAATATCTTGCCGACTGCTTAAAATGAAGATTCAGCTTTTATTTCGCCCGTTTGTGCCAAAGAGTATTTGTGTAGAGAATTACAAAGGTCTGTCTGCTCAGAACCTAGTTTTCTAGTTTTAAGAAATTTGACGTCAAAAGTTTTGAATTTCACAATATATCCAGCATTTCGAATACAGTTCTTTGATTGATTATCTTGATAACGACTCCGAATAATGATACGATTTTGATAGAGCTGATAGAACATTTGGTTTCTGACCTCATGGTCTTTATAAGTCAAAACGACAAAAACTGTCAGATAGAACATTGCAGTTCTAAGGTAATGATCTGTTTACTGGTTTTAGGAAATTAAACTTGGCATAGATTCTCTGTTTCACTCCACGGGAAGTTTTACATATTTTTGTTACATTGTTGTTCCGTCTTTTAAAAATGAAGTTCTGTACTTTTTCATACATTTACCATTTTGAGGAAAATGACGTCGAATTACAACAGCGAGCGTTTTTCCTGCTCACAAATCCTATTCTGTTTTGTCTTCATTCTTGGCCTAAGGGTCTAAAGTTACGTCGAATCGGTTTGTTGAGAAAACAGTTTGAGAACCTCCAGGTCGTGTTTTCCTTTTTTTGTTGTGTGTGTGTTTTTTGTGAGTTTTTTTTTTTTACCCGAACAAAAGGTGTTACAAGCTATCCCCGTTCCTTTACTTGAAGTCATCCAGGAGAGTGTACAATTGCAAAGCGTGTTTGCTCGGCATAAAAGTCAGAGGTCCGAGCAAACGTCCCGAGTCAGCTGTGACTTGCGTCGTTGACTCGACGAGTTAAGTCCCCCGCGGCTGGCGGAGACAGTGTGTGTTGACACAAACCTTTCTCCGGCCTGGGATTGGACCTTCACAAATACACCGGGCTCTTCTTTTTGAAAACTCTGATTTAAAAATAAGAAAAGGAATAAATGGAACGGGTGGCTGGAAGGCGCCACTTGTGGTTTGATCCTTCTTTTAATTCTTTCCTATCAAACAGCTACCGTTCTTATCTCACCTCCTACTTTTCTTTGTATGTTACTTTCTAGTTTCTAGTAGTAACACCTCTAATCTTCGACGTTTATGTTTTGACATATTTGTGTTGCAAGCGTCGTAAAATTCTTACAGAGACTAAATCTCCCACATCGGCTCTGATTGTTGACGTTGCTACTCGAAGTCGAAGCTGGCTCATCATCATAATAAGGTGTTGCCAACGAATGACATTTCCATAATAATTGCTGGGACTAGGAAGGCAATGCAAGTCAAGCGCTTAAAAAAGATGTTCAGCTCTCTTGCTTTTGATCAATAAATTTGAAATGATTTAAGACGGCCACCCGTTGTCGAGGAGAAAATCGGTTTGTCTGCGACAAGTGGACTTCTAGAACGTTGTCATGATAATGTAACCCCCCAAAAAAAGTACGCAAGGAAGGAAATGGGAAGGGGCTGTTTGTACTGATGACTGTCTTATAGAGGTAGCCGGGTGGGTGGTTATGAGGGCGCAACTGGTAGGTCCTACTTCTTTATTTCCCCTCTGTTGTTTCTGTCTGTCTGCGTTTACTTTTTCCCAGCACTAAATGCCCATTATTGTGCTTACTCTGACAGTGGGTGATTGGCGGGTGCTCTTTTTTGGTTTGCTCCTTCTTTCGTGTCAAACATCTATCGTCCTTATCTCTCCTTCTCTTTTGTGTATGTTACTCTCTTGTAACACATCTAATCTCGGGCACTTATGGCACTTATATGACCTTATTGTGTTGCAAGTGTCGTAATATTCTTACTAAAAACTTTCTCAGACAAACAGACAAGCAGGTGACCGGTAGAGCAGTTTCGACAGTATTTTCTATATATAATATTGTCTCCTGGAACTTACCCGTGTGCTACCAGTACCAGATTTATCAAAAGTGCGGTGTCTCTTTTAAATGTTTTTGAAAATGAAAGCAAAGACTACTACTGGTAATTCTTTTGTAGATTGGCTGTGATTGTGAGGAACGGAGGTGAGGAAAGGTGAGTTTAAATTACACAAGCCAATTTGGACTCTGAAACCATTGTCGGCTTTTACTTTTTCTCTTGAGACACAATCCAAAGCTTGTTTCTTAAATTATTTTTTACTTATCGCTTCTTAATTTTTTCTCTCTGTTTCTTTACACTTCAGTGCTTTTTGTTCCTTTCGTTTCTTGTTCAGTGTTGCCAGTCATATTTCTGCTTGCGGGTGGTTGAAGGGCGCCACTCATGGTAGGTCCTACTTCTTTCCTTTCCCACTGTTGTTTCTGTCCGTCTGTCTTGCCTCCTCCCTGCACGGTATGGCCGTTATTGTGTCGATGTGCTTCTGTTTACTCAAAACTCCAACTCAAATTTTGGCTTTCTGATGATTGGTGACCGCCCCCGCTCCTTCTCTTTCTTTCTTTTTTTTTTTTCTTAAAATAAAATGCTGTTTCTCTTGTTCGTGTTTATTTCTCTTGGCGGAGTGACTGTCAGGGCCCCGTGACTCGCCATCACAGGCCATTTGAATTAAACTAAGTAGCTCAAAAGCTGGGTTGACAACTCCTCATTCGTGGCCTATTGGATTGGTACGCTCAGTGCCACAAAATCCCCTTTTCAAGTCATGTTCTTTCTTGTTTTCTGTGTGCTCACCAATATACATGTCCCTTTACTTTCCAGTTTCCTTTCTTTTTCATCGTCGTTTTCTCCTTTTGCCTGCTTGTCTGTCTGTCTGTCTGTCTGTCTGTCTGTCTGTCTGTCTGTCTGTCTGCCTGTTTGCTGTCTGTCTGCCTGTTTGCTGTCTGTCAGATTACATGTGTAGCTTTTTTCTACTCTATATGGCCATCACATAAGAGATTCAATCTTTTATATAAAAAAGTCTGAAATTTTCTATTTTCATGTTTTTCTGCGGGTGTGGGGGTGTGTGGG
>NW_004797283.1:177242-198685 GCF_000002075.1 Aplysia californica | reverse complement strand
CACACACACATTCTCTCTCTCTCTCACGCACACACATACTCACACACGCATGCACACACACATACACACACACACACACACACACACACACACATACACACACACACACACACACACTCACTCACTCACTCTCAGAGAAGTGTACGAAAAATTAAAGAGTACAAATCTTGGCACCAAAACTTATAAACAAGGCTGCTCTGGGTAGATTGTGGGTTAGTTCTGTTTGAGTCCCAAGTGTTTTAGCAATGTTATTGACTTTTAATGGTGATGGTTGGAGGACTTTTCCTGCAGGTCCTGTTTCTTTCTTTCTGTTTGTTTCTCAAATTTATCTCTGTCTACATTGCATTTCTCTTACACTGATTGAACATTATGGTGCCGATGAGCCTCTCTTTCAATTGTGGGTCTTTACCATCTTCCGTCATCAGGTATGCCCATGTGGGTGGTTGGCTGGTGTTGTGATGTTGCTTATCAAATGTCTATCGTTCCTTTCTTTCTTCGTTCTTTTTCTTTGTCTTGTTACTATCTAGTAACACCTCTAATCTTCGGCATTGACATGATTGCGTTGGAAGTGCTGTAAAACTCTCACTAAAAAACCAAAAAAAAAGAAAGAAAGATGTGCCCATGGAAATAGCAGAGGACAAACATACACTCAGATACTCAGTGTTGTTGATGGTGAGTGAGCATTCAGGTGTAATCTTCTGTATTTTTGTTACCCTGACTGATTCCTTGCAAAATGTGGCCTTTGAAATATCGTGTGTCGCTGGAGGGCGCCATCAGTAGGTCCTACTTCTTTTCTTTCCTTCTGCTATCTATGTTTGTTCTGTTGTCTGTCTTACTTATTTTCTTGCTCTTGATGATGGTTATTGTGTAAACATGCATCTACAGTCAAACCTGTCCTGACGGCTACCTGTATAAGACAAGTACCTGTGTTTTAATGGCCGTTTTCCATTTCATGTGTCTTTTTTCTATATATAATGGCCTTTCCTAAAACGATAACTTCATAACCTGTCCAACGTGGATGCAGCCACTGTATTTTACCAACCAACAATCAAAAGAACTCGTCCAAGATAGCCATCTACATTTCTTATCACCTGACATGTTGCCATAAATTTGGCCCCTGACACTGTGTACAAGCCATTGTAATCTATTCACACGATGTTTTATTAGCCTGTCATATGAAGGAACCAATTGCTGACCAGCATGTTGCAAATGCACGGGTTCTGGTCTGCTCACTGTTTACCCAAGTTGACCACTTGGGAACATTTTAATGGGTCTTGCAGCTGTCCAAAGTCTGTGATTGCCTCTGGTCCTGAAGGGAATTGTTTTTTGGTGTTTTTATTTTTAAAATTTGACCAGTCCTGCCTAAGACGACCGCCTGTTTAAGACGGCCACTTTTGTTTATGATAATGGGAGCTGTCTTTGATAGTTTTGACTGTTTACACCAACAAGCATCATGCCTACTTTGTGCACATAGCTGATTGCTCTGTGATTGATGACACTCTTCTCTTTTTGATAGCGGGTGGTTGGAAGGCACCACTTTCCCTCTGTTGTTTCTGTCTGTCTGTCTTACTTTCTCCCAGCACTAAATGACCATCATTGTGTCGATGTGCTTCTCGTTACAGTCAAACAAACATCTCTTTTTTTTTTTTTTACTCAGTTCATAGAAAAGTTCAAGGAGATCAAAGAGCTGACCCGACAAGCGGCCCAACTCAAGCAAGGGGACGTGAATGGCGCAGTGGACAACCACGCCCCCTCCCCACAGATGGGACGTCAGCATCTGCATCAACGCACCAACAGCCTGTCCTCTATACAGGTGAGGGTTTCAACTCTGTCTGTTAGATGTTGCTTTGTTTGTGTTGAATAGTACTTCCTTTGTCATTGCTGACAGTATGCTGCGCTGGTGGTTACTGGATGCTCTGGTGTGATCTGTACTAATGAAATATGGCCGGTTTTGTTTTAGAGGGACTCGCCTGTAACTGTAAATAGAACTCAGAAACAACTACAACATTGGTGCACCTTCTTATTATTGTTGAGTTGTCATTGTGAAAGACTGTTCTTTCCCATTGTCTTGTCATCAATTTCATTATCATCAAAACATCACCATCATCATCATCACCATCACCATCGTCATCTTCATCATCATCATCATCATCACTGCCTTTCTCTCCCTGCATCAGAGTATAAGCCACAAACTAATAATTTCCACCCTTCCTTATCCTGGGCTAACCTCTTGATATTATTCCATGCCCATTGTTTAGTGGTTTCTATTTATTGTGTTTTTTAGTTTGAAGAATCATGACAATGGAGTTTTTAAATGTGCTTTCTGTCCTCTGCAGAGTGACTCTGGCAATCTGCGAGAACGAAGGAACTCATTCACTCAGGGAGGCAGCAATGGTCATCCAGCAAATGCCCCCACGGAGGCCCAGCTCAAGTATGAGAATGACCGGCTCAAACTGGCCCTGGCACAGAGGTAAAGCTCACTACAGGATGAGATAATGTATTCATAGTTTGAAAAGTTTGTTACATAACTTAAACGCTTGGGAATAAATCATGATCAGAATTTGTTTTTATTGATCAAAGGTTCATGTTTGTCTTAAATGCATTTTATGCCTTAGATGGTCTATCATCTATATTTATATTCTTTTTTCAGAGTTGGAGAACTCTTTATTGCCAATAATGTTTGTTATTGGAATTTTAGAATGTAGTACAGTCGAACCTGCCATGACGGCCACCTCTATAAGACGGCCACCTGTACAAACAGCCACTTTCCATTTCCCCCCTTGCGTTTTTTCTATACAATTTAACTGTGTAAAACGGGCACCTGTCCAACGCGGCCGTGGCCACCATATTTTAACACACAACCCTTATCACACAAAGCAATAACCCGTGTCTAAGACGGCCACCTTAGTGACTCCATTACGTTTTGTCATAAATTGTACTTTGGCCCCTGGTGTTTTGGCGAGCCGTCATAATTAAATCACCTGTCGTTGTTGTTAGGTAGTCCCTCCAACCGATCATGTTGCGTAGGCCCCCCAATAGGTAACAAATTTTCAGCTGCCATTGAGGTAAGCGTGTGATCCCTCATAACCTATAAGCCCCGCCCAGAACTCATACACAAATCGTAAGTGAGATGAGTGGTCACTGTTTACCCAGTCTGTAACAAAGTAACAATGGACGTCAACATGAACTTGAGACAAAAGCGTCGCTCGTTCTCCGAGTGGTGGCGACCCATGTGTTTGTTTTACCATAGCACTCGGTCCTCCCTGTCTGACACATTTCGTTTTTTTTGTCACCCTTGCACGAAAGCAGCAACAAAAGAAAAAAAGAAGAAAAAAACCCAGCGAAAACAACAATAACAACAACAACAACAACAACAACAACAATGCGGCTATCTTCGGTTGAGACCTCAGAAAGAAAGGGTTTGTTTTCTTCATCTTGATCAGTCCTGCCTAAGACGGCCACCTGTCTTATACGGCCACTTTTCTCCTTGACAATGGGTGGCCGTCTTACACAGGTTTGACTGTACTAATGTAAGTTGATACATTTATCTGACATTCATACACCTGAGAGTGCATGTAACTGTTCACTGTCATTATAAATAGATACAGCCAACATCATAATTTTTGCTATCTCCTCCCCCCAGTTCTGCCAATGCCAAGAAATGGGAGGTAGAACTCCAGACCCTGAAGAACAACAATGCCCGATTGACGGCTGCTCTGCAGGAAAGCACAGCCAATGTGGAGGAGTGGAAGAAACAACTCGCTGCTTATAAAGAAGAAAGCGCCAGATTAAAAAAGCGGGTGAGAACAAAGTGATACAATACCTTTGTTTCATCTGACAGAATATTCCAGATTGTTGAGTCGGTTATGACTCTAGTGTGATTTGATAATAAAAATACAGTGGAGTACGCTTAAGCCAAAAACGTTTAATTGGAAAACAGTTGTGAACTGAAAGGAAATAAAATCCTCAAATTTTTCTTTTTCTTCTATCATTTCTCTCTAAACCAAAAACTGGACTAAAACAGAGAAAATCCGGCTGTCCGGCAGATTTAGGTTTAAGCGAACTCCACTGTAATTGCATTTACATGTACATAGCGTATATCCACTCTCAACAGCATGCTCTATGCGTTTTACAACCCTTATTTACTACTTCCACTTCACTTGAATGTGGTTGTCTCCTTCCATTTTTCTCATTGCGACTGTGATATTAATTTACTAGTGACTTGGGTTTGTAATCATGCCAGCGTCTGTAAAATACAACTTCCAGGTGGTTGGGGGGTGCGACTGGAACATTCTAATTTTTTACTCTCATCCTGTTTTTTCTGTTTGTCTGTCTTGTCGTTTTCTTATACTAAGTGACTAGTTATTGTATGTGCTTCTCTTTACTCTCACTAAAAAAACCCACTACAACTTTACAATAGAAGAGAAGTGGCGTCGATGGCCTAGCAGTTAGGCTACCGGACTCGTAATCGTGAGGTTACGGGTTCGTGGGTTCGAGCTACGGGCCTGACGTTTTGTCCTTGGGAAAGGCACTTTACACGAATTTTCCTCACTTCACCTAGGTGGAAATGGGTACCCGGCCTTAGACAGCGAAAGATCTTGTCAGTATGTTAGTGTTTTAGCGCTTATAAATGGCCGCTTGCACTGTATGCTTCCCAGGAAGTTGAGATTGTTTCAGAATGCTCTCTGGTCTGCTGGGGTAATAGTATAGATTGTAAATCGCATAGAGCTTGCTGATGAGCAGGGATTTGCGCTATACAAATGCTATCTATTATTATTATTATTATTATTAGATAGCCTAGATAGCTTGTCAGTTCTCCCTAACACCACACACACACAGTGAGGTCCTAGCCTGTCAGTTGACCTTTCTGGTTTATGATTTTTGTTTTGTGTTTTCTGTCGCTTCTCTCGCTATGCTGTTGGGTTTTTTTTTTGTCTTTGCTGTCTTAACTCTGTCTTTACTCTTTTTACCTGTGCTTTTAAAAAAATGGATATGTGCTCACACACAAACACACATACTCACAAGCATGTTCACTGTATTCAAGTTTTTGATGAAAGCGCAGTGCATGCTTGGGAAAATAAGTATTCAGTTGCAACATGTTGTAAAGAACTACATAAGTTGCCAGAAAATGTTGCACTTCGCAGCTTAGCTAGGGATGTTACTTGTTACAAATTTCCAACACATTGGGACATTGTGCTTCAATTCAACAAAAGGCAAAAAACTACCCCAAAGACTAAATGATGACCCTCTATGTGTCCCTTAACCCTACAGTTACTGGACCAGGAGAAAGGCGGTGGAGGTGAGAGCCATATGGTGGCCCAGCTGACCGACCAGATTGAGCGCATACGCCTGGATAACCACAACAAGCAGGAGGTGAGGCTGATGAGACCGTGTTTTAGTAAAGAATATTACAGCACTTGCAGCACAATTAGGTCATTTAAGTGCCGAAAAATAGAAGTGTTACTACTATCGAGTAACATACAAAGAAAAGGAGGAGAGATCAGGATGATAGATGATTAATTAATAGAAAAGGAGCAAACCATGCCAGAGCACCCGCAGGAGAAAGTCTTCTTCTTCTCAATGGCGTCATACTTGAAGACCAGTATCCATTATATTATACTAGGCCATCCTGTAAAACCCCTCATTTGGCCCGCACAGCTTTTCCTGTAATGTTGATGGGGTTGACCACCTTCTCATGTCTTAGGGCTCTGTGTGTCCTGCACTGCTGGAGGATATATTCCGCAATTTGGTCTTCTCAACACTGACATTGTTGGGGAGAAACACGTGTCTGACTTTGATTTTTCCAACAGTGTGATCTTTTGTTGCTATCTGAAACACTGTGAAATGGTTAAAGCATGGGGAAGTCTGAAGTTGGATTGGTAGTACTGAGGTTGTTGCCAAGTAAAGTAGAGGCTGCCCTGGCTGTATGCTGGCTGTAATTATACTGATTCGTGATAAAACTGGCTGAAATTTTCCTCAGAAATCCGTGTCTCTCATTTTTAATTCAGAAGTGGTGATGGTCATTGTCCATGTGTATTGCTGTAAGATGAGCCAGGCCTGAGGCCTGAGGTATACATTGTCTTTTGTTTTGAAAGGACACTAGACTTTGAAGTGGTTCATCATTCTTTAATGAGAAGCGTTTTTTTGCTGTGTATTTTACCAGTCTGAACTGCAGATAATTCGTAATGAAACAAGTTGAACAAGGCGTATTATTCAGAAGAAATTTGATCAGATTTTCCATTGGCTGAAATTTGCATACTGACAATAGGATGCACAATGTAAAATTGTAAAAAATTTAATGTGATCAGATATGGAATGGAAGTTTTGATTTTTAGCCTTGTTTTTTAAGGACTGTATGCCAACCTTATTGACTGTAACAATGGCTGTGGATACTGCAGATAACGTTCAAGGTCCAATGCAGCAAGACAATTCAAAATGTGTCGCAGAAGGAGAAATGGTTCATGGGAAGGAGAACATCCTTTAAAAAAAACATGTAGGCTTGAAGTATAAATATAAATGATTCTATTCAAATTCTTGGAAATGCCCCTTTTCATCTAAAGTTTATTAGATCTCTTTTTTTGCACTGCTGCTCTCTTTGCCACTTTGAAGACCCTGTCTCCTTCCTAAAACGAAGATGCCATATATTGTTCGTTTGAGGACTAGAAGTCTGGAATCTCTAGCGCACAGCAGGATATAAGGGACAAGTTTGGACCGTAACTTCTAGTAAATGGACAAGATAGCTTTATGTTATCCTCAGCACTAGTGACTAATAAATGTATTGCATTAGTTTGAATTGTTTGTTGCATGTGGGATGATTTCTAAAACTGCTTTTTTCAGCTTTCCAGTGTTACCCAATTCTAGAATATATATTTGTTAGGATTCAAGGAGATACATTAATCGTATAATCATCATGGTGAAAAGTTGAGTTTTTCACTTTTATTGTCTACATGTTTTTTTTACAAAGGTAATCATTTTTGTTGTTGTTTTGTTTTTCCCATCTTCTGCTACGGATTGTTAGGAGATCAAGAGGCTGAACAGCCAGTTGCAGGAAGTGACGGCCAGAGACACTCAGAACTCAACTCTCCAGGCCCGGATACAGGTGGGATTTACTGTTTACTGTCTGGTCAGACTGTGTTGAGGACATTGTGGTGGCCCAGGGTCAAAAGGTTTTGTGTGCTACAATTAAAATTAGTCACTCATAGAGCACTTTGTCTTTGGGGCAGCTCTTTTGGAGTGTTACCACTCACCAGTCGTCCCTTCAAACTTTGCGCCATACACATTTATCTTGATCGTTCTTTGTCTTTCTTCATAACTTTCAAAATAAAAGCCTTTTTTTTTTTTAGCTTTTAAACGAAAGTCTTTAGATTTTTATGTACCAATCCCTTTTCATTGTTTCCCCCCCCCCCCCCCCCCCCAAGATGAGTTGAAAATTTGCAAAATATGAAGATATAAAGTGGATGGTTTGAGATCATCACACTGATGGGTCTTATTTCTTAAATTTCCCTTCGCTGTTTCTGTCTGTCTGCCTGTCTTACTTTTCCCTGGTACTGAATGACCATTATTGTGTTGATGTGTTTCTCTTTACTCAAACAAACAAACACACAAAAAATTAAATAAAAACTAATGTGCATGAAAAACATGCTGAGTTTTAAAACAGAGTGCCTGATTATTTTTATGCAGGCATTAGAGGAAGAAAACCATTCACTGAACCTGAGACTGCAGGACTCTCAAAGGCAGTTGCAAGATGGGCGGTCGTCGAGGGACCAAGAACACAGAGAGCTGCTCAGTCTGCAGGAGGCACTTGGCGGTCGCATCCGGGACCTGTACGAGGCACACGAGACCGTTGTGGCCACACTGAAGAAAGAGTCCAACAGTTAGGGTTTTGTTCCGGGGAGAGGTGGGCGACGGGTGTGGGAGGGGCGTGTGTGATTGGGTTGACGACTGGGGAGAGGTGGGGGACGGGTGTGGGAGGGGCGTGTGTCTGGGTTGACGACTGGGGAGAGGTGGGCGAAGGGTGTGTGGGAGGGGTGTGTGACAGGGTGGAGCAATAGTATTATTTATGAGTTGGTGGGTAGAACTAGAAGTAATAGAAGCAAGGATTTGGTTGTGAAAAGTGGAACATATTGTTGTTGTAGGTGGTTGTTGTTGCAGTCTTTGGGTAATAATATTCATACAAGCGATAATTTACATAGACTGATTTTTGTTGTGTGGCTTAACTTGCATGTATAAAGTAGTGCCAGGGCATCGTATTAGTGTATTTTGTCCTAGGCAGGGTGTTACTCATTCTGCTGAATGAGGTAGGATAAGAGTGAGAGTTTGGGAAAAGGTTTGTCATTTTCATAATTGTTTTCAGAGGAATATTCTTGTGCTGTGATCTTTGGGACATAGTTTTATTAGACCTTTATTCTGTTCAGATTCTTAAGGACAATTTTTGGTGCAGTCTCAAGGGGATTCAACTGTGGCATAAATCACTTCTGAGCAACTGTTGAAAGCGCAGGGAGGGAGGGGGAGGGGATGGGAATGCCTGCTTTTGAAGGAGATATGGTGTTTGCCTCTCATTCCAAGGTACATAATTTATATTTACAAAGTAGGCAGATGACTTTGGAGGTTTGTTTCTCAGTCATTTCGCTTCCATGGTCATAGAGGACATGGGGTCTTTTGGTTAGGTGGAATGATAGTAGCGGTCATTGTACTTGTAAAAGAAATGGACACCTTGGAAGTTGGAGAAGAGCAGGCATATCTAAGTCAGCCGCTGGTGCGAAGTTCAAATTTTAGTCTGTACCTAAAGTAGGAGAAATTGACTATTGAAAGTACTTTTGAAAGTGGAATATGGCTGTCAGAAAGGCGAAGAACACTTCTTTGTAGACTGAATATAGAAATGTACTTAAATATCAGTTCAGTGCAGGTTGACATGTCTGTTGTTGATTGTCACTAAATTTTAGCATGGAGAAATCGCAGAAGAAGGAAAGACAATTGTACACTATAAAAGCTAATCAGGAGGCCAGCTTCATCTGTTGTGCTGAGTGAGCAATTTAGTTTTTGACAGGGGTGTAAAAATGAGTCACTTATGCAGTGGTAGATATTAAAGAGCAGTCACTGATGTTTTGCGCGCTGTTTGTGTTTTACTAAAAACTTGATAAAGAGATCTGTGAAGTTGAATGCTACATTTTTTTTTTGGGACAGGTATTTTAATTCTCAATAAATCTGATTGTGATGATTTTGGTCAGAAAAAGAATATTTGCTTTTGGAGACTTGTGCTGTTTAAGTCAGCCCAATGTGAAAGAAACGTCCATGTCTCATGTAAGGTTTAGAGAAATAATCTTTTGCTTGGATTTTTTAATAGAGTATTGTAACTTTTTTGTTGTTGCAATTTATGGTATTTTTCTATTTGTATCACATTTTTTTCTCAATGAATCTTGCAAGGGATATTCTTATGGGTTCTTTCTTTAAACTGACATCTTTTTCCGGGGCTAGTTTTTATGATAGTTTTGTGAGTCATTGGTCAATCAAGCTTAGGAGAAAGAATAATAGAATGTGTGGCCTGTTTTACTAGTCTTCTTTGGAAATTCATTGTCACAATAAAATGGCAAACTGTGTTGTTTTATATTATGTGAAATATATTGAGTATAAAGAACTGAAAGTATTGATCTCAGTTTGAGACTTCTATTATGTTGCCGAAGTGGGTAGATATGGAGCTCAGTGGTAGGCGTTGTGATTGATTGACGTGGTTGTGATAGATGTGAACAAAGTAATGAAGGGCTGCAGATACCCAAGTTTTGTTACACACTTTTTGGTGCTGATATTTTTGTCATTATGGTTTTGAGTTTGGATGTAAATGTGTGTGTGTGTGTGTGTGTGTGTGTGTGTGTGTGTGTGTGTGTGTGTGCGTGCGCGCGTGCGTGAACAAGAGCAAGAAAGTGTATTTGTGTGTTTGAAATAGTAGATATGCATTTGTGTGCTAAGAATTTGATTGGCCATGTGTGCATGTGGACTTGCATGTGTGTGTGTGATTGTACAACAGGTTATATGTATGTGATTGACTACTCAGTGTAAGATTCTGCCACACATCATTTTGAAAAGTGACATATGTGACAGAGTTTTATTCCGAGCCGTCGACATACTCCTGTGCTGTATTTGTGTGATTGCCTGATTGCTTGCATGTTTCTGAGAGTAGATTAAATCTATATAAATCTATTTATATATATATATATCTGAGTGGACTGATGAGCATAAGCACATAATGTGTTGTACTGGTTATAGCATTTATACTAACAATACCTCCTACAGCCCTCACGCTTGTGGTCCCTGTCATTTTGTCATCATCGTGGCCACAGTTTGTACTTAATGTAAATAGATTCTCATTTCTCACACTCACCTCGCATGATGCCTATGTCAGGGCTGCCAAGTGCTATGTGTTCCAAGAGACAGTAACAGTGATACATCTTTTGTCCTTTAGTGCCACATTTAACTCAAGTGTCTACCAACACACTTTTTTGTACGCCTTTTTGAAAGGAAGTGTTGTGGCTTCCAAATTCGCCTGTGGTAAATTATCTTGTGCTGAATACAGATTTTTTTCTTCTTTGTCATGGGATTACTGAATTCATATGACCTTCTTGAAAGTAACCTTTTCTGGAAGCGTTTTTAAGTGTAGATTCTGACCATAGACATTAACAAAGAATGTGTTTGAGGATTATAATAGGACCGCCAAGTCTGGCCAATGTGTCCTTTGTTTTTTTCCCTTTTGGCAGCTCTGCTATATTCATCTTGCAAAATCATCATCCACTATATCAAAGATGTATCTATTTTGTCAAACCTAACTTAATTTGTTTGTGTGATAAATGATTTGTGTTTGCAGTATAGTCTCCATTGTATAGCCTTTTTCAAATAATCTTTTAAGTCCTTGTTTTCTCAGAGCATAGCCTATGAGCATGAAGATGTAGTTGGCACAGTATTTCTGTTCTTTAGACAAGACAGTAGGTAGAGAATGCCAGTGGTGGGAGCCTCTTCCTTGTTTTTCCATCTTTGTGATAACCATCTTATATTTTCTCAGTACCACATGAACATTATTTGGCAAGGTGCCTTTCTTCTACCAAAATAACAAATGCATTTGTTGTCTGAAATTGTCTTCAGCTTGCTTTGTTTCAATTTTCTGTTTCCATATTTTGTTTTATTTGTTGCAAGAATAATAAGTAAGCTTTAGTATGCTTCCCGGGAAGCTGAGAATGTTTCGGAGTGTTCTATGGTCTGCTGGGGTAATAATATAGTGTAAAGCGCATAGAGCCTGCTGTTGAGCGGGGATATGCGCTATAAAAATGCTATCTATTATTATTATTATTATTTATTAGTGTTGGAGAGTGTGTAGCTCTTTTGTGGTTGGTAGCACAAGTTTTTCTGATTGGATTTTTCTTTGCACAACTCAGTTTAAATTGTTTGACACCTTTGTATTTGAAGCCGTTCACACACAGAGAGTTTGAAATCATTTGGGACACTCTCTTCCCTTACTTGACTCATCTCCTTTCCGTTACTTTTTTTAATCCTTTAAAAAAAAATTTTTGTTGTGAAATAATGTTTTTGTGTGGCTTTGTTACTTTTGGTGATCCGTAGAAGCTGTAGACTTTTGGTTCACTGTGTTCTTTCTGTCTCTGTTGGGTTTTTCCCCTTCCGTCTAAATGGCTGCCTTTTCAAGCTATCTACTCTTCAACTGTTTTGGAAACATTAGTTCTAGAGGCAAAGACTCGAGTTGGTCATAGGGAGAGTCCCATGGCACTGTTTGATTCAACTAGTGCCTATCATTCTCTTCCATTTCAGTGTGGACTCACTAGTTTGACCTTGGTGTGTATTTGATCGAAGTGTCAGCAAGAAATGTCGTGTTGAGCTGAATGATATGTCTGTAATTATGGCTTGAACCAGGTGCAATATTCATCCTAGGAGCAATATGCGATCGATCAAAAAAATCATCTCCCATTGTTGGAGCATTATTTTGTTTTACATTCTTGTGTTGACTTAAAAAGGCGCATAATTTTGCCTGCTGTGAGTTCATGTGTTAATGTTTGTATGTGCATACTTTTGGAGGATTCATGAGGCAGAATATTATCTTACCCTAATGAATGCAAGCATTGATTATGTCCTGTGGACTGGACACGTCCTTCTTTCTAAATTTCCTCTCCATTGCCCTATTATCTTATAGCAAATTACTCTTTAAGGTTAGGAACAAATATTTTTTGTGTGTGTGTGTTTGGCTGTCATTAGTGGCAGAACGGGTTTATAATATGTGAGAGTGCCTGGTGAAAGGTACCAAAAGATGCATTTGTTCGAACCGAGATATCAGGCTTCAAAGGTCAAAAAGAGAATTTTTGATAAAAACTAAGTTCCATTAAAAATGGATTCTTCAGCCATTAATATATCGATATTTACAAGGACTTGAGTTTCTTTTCATTTAGAATACATTTTTAGAGATGTTTTTTAACGCCAGGTATATTGCATAATCCCCAAAAATGCGTGAGAACATTGGTTTTCCGAGTAAACACTGCAGATGGTTTCTCTTGTCCATTCATAAAGTCGACCCTATCACAATGCGTACCAAAATTTTGGTAATTCAGTCTCCTCTCTAATGACGAGTAGTACGCATGAATATCTGGAACATGTAAACAAAGCGAAGCTTTGTGCATCGACACCCTTTCGGGGTTTTTTAGAGCAAACTTGTAATTGTATCGTCTGTTTCTGCCCTTTGCAAATTTCTAATTTCTTGAAAATTCTTGCTCCAGGTGGAGGTGAATTTGTTTTGAAGATGTAATTAAACACTTTGAAGCTGTTCTGTTATCTTAGCTGCTTTAAAAAGTTGGCCCCCCCCCCCCCCCCCCCCCCCGGGGCAGTGCCACTGACTGAAATGTCTTTAGGCCATTCCCAAAGGGGGAACATTTCTTGTTCTTATGCACTTTAGAATTGTAAATGGGCTGATTCAACAATGTCATGCTCATAACTGTGCTTGAACTACAACAGGGAACTGCTACTTTTTCTTTCCTAATCCTTACTATTGTCATTTTCCTCTACTTCCTTTGTATGTTTGTCACACTCTTGTGACCCGCTATTTCCGCGGTGCCTTGAAAGTCAAAACAGACTATGTGCTGCTAAAGCTAGAGAGGTGAGCAGAGTAAGCCTGATTCCCTGTAAAGACTTCTCTGTTGACATCCACCCCTTGGCGCTCATGTGACTTTATGCAGTTGCGAGCGCCGTGAAACCTCTATTAAATTATTTAAAAAATTAAGTTGGTTTGTGAGTTGCGAATGTGTTGTCAGGTCGTCTCGAAGCGTAAATTTATCTATTTGAAGAAGAAACAAAGGGGAAACTTTAAAACCATTTTTCTCAAAACTTTGTTTCCGTACCCTGCCTTACAAAAATCACCCATATCACTGAGGATATCTTTAAAATTCAAAAAGCATATTGTTCATAAATGATCTCTGTAAATGAAAATGCTTAAACCGGGATTCTTCAAAATGCGTCTTTTGGTACCTTTCACCAGGCACACACACATATTCTAGTCGTGAAGTGAACTTGCGCAGAGGTGAACAACTTGTGTTTCGCGCGCTCATATGACCTTAGCAGTTGCGAGCGCCGTAAAACCTTATACTATACTACATACTACTACTACACACATATTCTCTTTTACTGTCTTCACTGTCCCTCTGAAGATTTTTTTCTGTGTTTGTCTTTTTTGCTGTTGAGTGGATGTTTCTCTTTTTCACATGAACATAAAAAGTTGCCAGTTTCCTGCTCGCAATCGCAATATACAGTGTATCGTTCATAGTGAAGGAAGCCTGTCCTAAAGTATTATAATTAGGCTATGGTTTTAATACATCTTGTTGCTAGTAGGTTCAGGGGAGCACTTAAGTTTTATGCTTTGTGGGATGTTTGGGCTTTTTAACAAGAAGCGAAACACTGCCCACCTTCTTGCAAAATCTCCAGAAACTGTCTGGTGGTTGATTTCATTTTGTTGATACGTCACACATCAGTCTCTGACATTTTTGTGAGGTCTTTAATTGTTCTCCAAGAAAAATTCCTGCAATACTCGTAGAGAAAGTTCATTATATTGAAACTTATCAAGTATTTTTATTTGTTTTGAGCTGAAATTAGTGTTGCTTATAGTTACAATCATGGGATATAACGCATTAATGTTCTTCAAGTGTAGTTAGGTTGGGACTTCTGAACAAGATGTCTCATCATCAAGTAAGTCTTTCAAGTTTCTTTTACTTAAGAAAAGGTTTCCTTCTGGGTGGTAGAGGATCATCTATGCTTTTAAAAAAATCAAATACAGTCATGTTGGAGTAAAGGAATTTGAAGTCAAGAACTGATTCAGACAAAAAAAATTAGAAAAAAACTAACAAGAACAAGTGCAAATGCTGTCCACTTTATACTGGATTATCTTCTTGGGTTTGTTGTTTTTTTTCATTCTGTTTTCCTTTTTTCTTATTTTGCTTTCCTTTTTTTTTCTGTGTATTTGACTGTTTATGTTTGCTAAAGCATAATATGTTGTAACAAAAGTAAGGGTTTGTACTTATTCTAGAAATTCAATGATTATGTTGATAGTCAAGGTTGGTCATTTGGTTGTGAGATGAGACACATTTTTCACTGATTTTTAATGTGTCAGTTGTGTCATTTTTGTTGTTTTTCACCATCTTTTGTTTGCATAGCTCTCCACAGCAGCATTGCATGCCTAGCCACATCATCTTTTTGTATTGCATAGATTTTCGTTTTGAGTGGTCATTCTTGTCGTTTAGACAGGAGACAGGAGCGACTGTGAGATGTTTGTCTTTTTGAAGAAAAAAAGTGGCTTCCATCAGCACTTGAGTACAGTACTCACGCTCAGTGCGTTGTTCAATATTATTATCTGAGTGCTATTAACCTCAAAGAACAACTGTATCTTTATACTATACACATAACTGTAGCCTCATATTTCTTATACATTTTATTGCCATTATAAAAACTAGTGTGGTATACTAAATCTGAGAGGTTTGTATTTTCATTATGTTAATTTAGAAAACTAAGTATAAATTATAAAGAGAGTATTTTTGTTGTTGTATTAAGTATATACTGCAAGAGTTCATTATCATTAACTGGGCACATTTTGTGAGATTCCACAAGGTTTCCCAACTGTGACTGACTTGCTCATTCCATCATGTCTACTCAAGTCATTTTCAAATCGCCAACAGATTTCAATGAAACTTGTTTTTGAGGAGGTTTGGTTCCTGTCTTGCATATATAGGTTCAATGATCATTTGCTTCTCCTTCCTTTGCAAAAATGTATCAGTCTTGTGGAAAAGGTCATTTAAAAGAAAACATGAGAGGCTTTTTTGACATTTTGTGACTTAAACAATCATGAAGGCCTATGGTTTATTTCTAGAACATGTACTTTGTCTCAAAAAATAATGTTGGTACTAGCCGTATGTTCAACTTGTATGATGCCGGCATGCTTTTATGCAAGGACTGTTTGCCCCAGTTTTGGAATTTTGGGCTTAGATTTTTTTTTCAATAAAGAAGACAGACTTCAATGGATAAAGTCACTGTGGTACATCAATAGATATACGAACATTTCAGTATTCTCAGCACTGTGCCTATTAAATTCACCAAAGATGTATACAGTACTGTTCTCTCGTTTCCATAAGAGAACCACACATTTTTGTGCTCCCATGAATGTGTGAACTTGTTCTGTAAGAGGTTTTGGAAAGTACAATGCAGTGAAATGAATGACTCTAAAATGTCCTGCAAATACAGATTCCATAAGCAGAGAACACTGACATAGTAGCTCTTTGGTCCTGTTCAGAAGTATAAAAAACAATAGAGAGCCTTCAGCTTTTGTTTTAGCGTGTCTGGATCTACCAGGACCTCCATCAGTTCATTGTTTTATTTTTTGGGCTTGGGTCCATAACAGTCTCTGAGTTTAAATTTTTCTCAAGAACTTCCATAAAGACTTATCTCTGAACCTGAAAGTGAGAGAAAAGGTATACTGGTTGAGGTATGAACCTCAAAAGTCCTTCAAATATTTTGGTCTTTGTGTAGTGCCCTCAGACTACTTTGAAGTGCCTTAGACGTTTATGTGTACATATACATGGCTCTTGCTTAAATTATTTCTGAAGAATTCAAGTACATGTATTCTTGTTCTCCCTCTGTCTCTGGCTAACTCATAGCCTTTCCTTGTCCTATTTGGTTTAGTCTCTGATTTAGCCTCCACAGTAGGGAAAGATTTACCTTGCGCTACGATATGTCAAAGATTTCAAAAACTTTGCTTGCTTACAAATAATGGTCATGCAATGCAGAGTATGAAAAACTAGAATTTTTTCAGGCACAAAAAACGGAACACAGACATGTAACTTATTGTATTTGTTTTGTTATCAATCTTCGTAAGTCGGGATGTGTAGTTTTATATGAAATTTGTCTTTATAATTGTCGGTGCATGTAAGTGTACAAAAACCCAATGGTAGTACAGCAATTGTCACCCATTTTCTTTAAATCTTCCTCACGTCTGCTTCAAACTGCAAAAATTCATAATATGGTTTGCCTTAAGCGTCTTCATTGTTGATAGTACAGAGACATTATCCTGATTGGGGGAAGTAATTAGATGTGCTCAGTGCTTGATGTGATTATGTTTTTCTTTGTCAAATTGGATTATGTTTATATCAGCATTAACTTTGCTAGTCATTGAAATCAAATGGAAAAGGTTGATGCAAGTACATTGTATAGTGTTTAAGCTTTCTAAGTCAGTTTGGAATAAACTAGTATTTGTTCAGCTGTTGAAATATGAACATTCAGTGGCTTATATGCGTTATTTAAGCTCAGCCGAGCTGTCCTGTATTTGAAAGACAATGTTTGGACAAACAATGACTGAGATTTTTGTTTTCTGACTAGGCTGTGTGGTCCAAGACAAAGGGATGGCAACTGAAGTAGCAGCTAGAATGTCTCAGGATTTTGTAGGCATACATCTTATACTTGTCAAAAGTGGCTGCCACTGAAAGCATCAGGTGGTATTTTTAATGGATGTGAATACATCCTTGTTGAACTTAACCGTTGCAGCATCACCCAAGAGACAAAAACGATCACCGAGATATATTTTGCCATATCATTTTAAAAATATTTGCATATCATTCATATTAATTTATATAGCTGTTGATGATATTCAGTCATGTATTTTTTATTTCCTCTGGAATAAAGCATGTATTTTACATACCATGATTTGAGTTTCATATTTTCTGTTCTGTGTTTTTTACTGGTCTATATTATTTACTTTATTCTTTATTTCTAGCCATCAGATACATTGTACCCAGGCAAGAGAGGGAGTCTATTGTTTGCTTCATTTTCTCACTTGAAACAAACCTTTGAGCAAGTCAGTCATCTGCTTATTTCTATCCTTTGCCTTTTTTGGGGGGTCGTCTATCCCTATCAAATTCCTTTTTCGATGGGTGAGTGTGATTGCAGCAGGGTTGCAAAGGCTGGAATATTGGTGGCTTTGGCCATAGCAAAAGTTGCAAACACGTCGTCTTAACCTTTAAAATAATTCCACTTTGCTGGAACAAGTTGTTCAGTTTTTTTGGGATCACCCTGTATTTTACCGGCAGGCCGAGGTGGCTTGGGAGAGAGATTATCAAGCAACTGAGAGGTTGCCATGCGCCATATGTAGGTAGCACCTCAGCGGCTAGTTTGCTGGTGGTATGGCGGGGAACATTTTAATTAATTTATATAAGGACCGTGCAACTCAGACAGATGGTGGATGGCAGGGTAAAGGCGCAGATTCTATTTTTAATAGAGGTGCTCCTTTTTTGTTCACTGGCAAAATGTGGCGGTAAGTGGGGCTGGCGGCATAATGAGGTTTAACTGTTTTTCTTTTTTTAAGTAAGAGTTTTACAGCACTTGCAACAAATAAAGTCATAAAAGTGCTGAAGACAAGAGAGCAACAAACATAAAAAAGGAGGAGGAGAGATAAAGACGATAGTTGTTTGATAGGAAAGAAGGAGCAAACCACACCAAAGCACCCGCCAACCACCCACAACTGTATTTCTCATCAGCAGACAGATGGAGAAACAATAAAATCTTTCCCCTTTTGGGATTCAGATCCTGTACCCTCCGCGCGGAAGGTGGAAGGACAAATCAATACACCAGACACCCTTCCACAAACAACTCACCACCAACAAGACTCAGTTTGTAATCAAGGATACATTTATTGTGAACATGAAGACTACTAGCAAAATTTACATTGCAAATTTGCTAGGCAAACAATTCAAACGTCTGTTATGACGATGACAAAATTACAAGTCTGTAGGAGAATCCCTAATAGAAAATAAATAACATAATAAATTTAAACAAAATGCCCATGAGGACCTTGATTGGCTCATTTGTGTCATAAGGAGGAACGGTCAGGAAACATTAAGAAAGGGGATGGGAAATGTTCAGATGAATATAAATGTTGCTTTCTTCTAGGACGCGTGGAGCGCACTCCAAAAACTAATTCTTTGTAGGGCGAGTCTTACTCAAAAGTACTCCATCATTGATCAAGTCCCCCCCGCATAAAAACTGCAGACCATAGCACCCTGCCCATTACCGTTAAAACATTGCATGGAACCCTTTCATAAATGCAATAAAATTATGACACGTCTCATGATGACAATTGGTTGTTGGTTCATATACTCACATTGGGCATACAGAAATGACGAGGGAAAGGAAGCAGTACAATAGACTAAGAAGAGGTACAAAGCCTAACTAAAACCTGTAATACAATTTTTTAAATGAGAACTTTTACTTTCACTCTTGAAGTCATTTCATTGTTAAGATCTCAGTCTCAGGTACATAAGTGAATAGGTACTAAAAATATATAATCTGTTTCCCTGAAAACATTCTTCTTTTTTCAAAATTGGAAGAATTTGCATGTAGGCGAAAGATTCCACCACCCCCACTCCCCCTACAAACTTCCTAGTGTTCACTTTTAGTTTTAGTAGAGGTTTTACGGCGCTCTCAACTGCATACGGTCATATGATTATCAGCGCCAGAAGAATAGAGGTGTTACAAGAGAGTCACAAACATAAAAAAGAAGAAAGGGAGATAAGGATGATAGATATTTGATAGGAAAGAAGAAGCAAACCACACCAGAGCACCCGCCAACCACCCACCAGTGTACACTTTGAGACCAAGCCCTAAAACCATAACTTAAAAACTATAAAATCAATCTCATCAAAGGACCCAAAAAAAAGTTGCTACATTTCACAGAAAAGCGGGGAATTTAAAAAAAAAAAAAAAAAAAAGGCAAAGAAATAACACCCATGTACATAAGGAAGGATGTTGTTGCTCACATTGTACTTCCAGCCAGTTCCTTTGTCACCCCTTTCTGCTGTCAAATAAGCAGGACAGTTTCCTCCATGTCTTCAATTGTCAAATGAACATGACATAATTTACCAAGCCTTTCCTTAAGGCCATGCATGCAAAAGTCGACTATATATATAAAACCTAATCAAACACGCGAGCACATTGGCAAGACAGGTCCTGGGGTGAAGAAAGAAGACTTAAGTATGGATGGACCTGATGGAGGAGGGATCATTGTACACAGACTGGTCAAGAGCATTTCAAGCATGTGAATATCAACAACAAAAAATTACAACAGAACAAAAACTTCTGTCTGAATTTATTACCTAGCACCTTTCTTGTTCAACTGTTTTCACCTCAACACACCCTGGTTAACCAATTCAATTTAAATAATGAGTCCTCAAAAGCAAGCACAGTATTTATCTTGGCTTTACTTTGTACTGAGATTTCAGAGATCACAATGTCTGACTGAACTATTTCAATTTGGAATAAAACAACCTAACATAGTTTTTATATGAGAATCAGGGACTTTGAACTTAAAACACTTCTAACATGAACAACACATTTGTTTTGGCAACTCTTTCCCACTACCATTCTGCATGAGAGTAACAAGACAAAAGACAGGAGAGCAGAGAACAGCACCATTGATTAAGTTCACACCCAAGAGGTCAGAGAGTGTGTCCAGGTAATGCTGACAAGGCCTGTCGCTGAGACAGAACTCCAAAACACCGTCCTGGTGCAGCATACAGAGAAGGAAGAAACAGGATATGTGCAGATGACTCCTCTACAACAATCACAGACCTTTAGCCTCATAAGTTAACACATAATGAAAAAAAAAAAAATTAACATGTCATCAAAATACACAACTGTTGAATTTCTTTTTCCAACTTACTGACTAGTTGGTATTGACTTTTACAAAGCCTCCCAAGAATACATTAAAAAGCAAATGCTTTGACAGTAAGTCATAGAACACACAGAATGGAGCCTGATCAAGGGTCATTCATCAGTCTCTATTAACTCAGATGCAGGGAAACCACTCACTACAACAGTACAATATATTTTCAGAGAGTTATTTATTTACATAGAAACATACAGGCAATTTCTTCACTGGCTTTAAGCATATACATACTGTTACTTCTACACATTAAATACTGCGTAACCCCATAAAAGTTGGTCATTCTTTTTGCTCTTCATTTCTGAACTCAGCACATTTAACATGTCTAAATTCAGAACATCTTAAGACAGAACATATTCAGGGAGGGTTAATGTTGGAAAAGAGGTCACCAGAGAGTTCAAGCATGTGAAAGCAACTTTTATTCCAGTACTGGCCAACACTTTCCTCCTTGAACTTTCACAACGCTGATTTTCAAATTCACACATGTTCTTCTCTAATTTCGTCTCAAAGATCAGGAGCTTGCATGTAGAGAGCGGGTCCTGCTATTCACAAACACAACAAGCGCAGACTCAACTCAAAACTTACTCACTCCCCACTCAACACATACAAATTTCCTTTTCTTACAATGCTCCATCATCTGAGCGATCTATGAGATTGTTCTCCACACTGACAATCACATAATAAGATAATCCCTGACCCAGCCGATACAGTCACAAAATGCCATTTGCTTCACAGTCTACAATGCACACAGAGTAACAGGGTAGACAGCAAACAAAACATGTACAAGAACAAACATTATGAGAGTTCAATAACATAAATACTTAACTGTACATTATAATACCTTAAAATTGAGTTTTACACTGCTACAAAGCAGTTGTTAATAACAGTATTTACACCAAGTCAATTTACTCAACTTGATTTTGACATTTTTACAGTAAAACGCAAACAAAAACAATTGCAAAAATAATGCATACAAAGTACACATAAAAAAAATTCACATATTGCCAAGAATTCAATGACATTTTGGTGTATAGAGCTGAGTTCCCACAAAGTTCTGAATCTATCACAAGATAACAGACCTTTCTTCACATTCTCTCTGACAAGCATACATGGAAAATAGACTTAATTTCAGGGGTGACTTCTTACAACCTACAGCACATGTAGCCCCAATAAACACTTCCATTTACATGTTACATGTAGCCGACCC
>NW_004797283.1:164244-176744 GCF_000002075.1 Aplysia californica | reverse complement strand
CCCCCCAGATAAGCACATCCTTACATTACAGTCAGCTAGCCATTTTCAGAAACATTTTTTCAACAGGTCTCAATGGATTTTCATGCACGAGTCCCTTCAATATGATACAAAGCCAGCCAACGCCTTTTGTCAAAGTAAGGTGGAGTTCATAGAACTGTTCCTTTTCTAATAAGAATTTTTTTTTTACATAAGAAGACAATTTTGAATTAACATGACATTACTGGCAGAAACAGCCACTTGGATTTGACTTAAGATTGCACATATTATAACCCCAAAAATATTACAAGATGTACAAATTTCGAAACCCCTTCCCTCACAAAACAGTATCCATGTATACACCTTCAGTCTAATTTTTTTTTAAAGTCCATTTTTGCAGCCTGCATCATACAATACTGAATTTTGTTGGGGGTTTTTTGCTCTTGTCTTCCTATGCTACAGCTTAGAGATGGCCAACAGTAAGACCTCCTAGTTTATTTTCCTTCTAGAACAATGTATCCTCCATTTTTCAGGTACCATAAAGGTATGCTTTTCAATACAATATTCATTCTGACCAGAATGTCTTCAGAGCTTTAAAGGAAATAATTAATCATTTCGTCAGAGGAAATAACAAGGGTCTGCCAGCTCTTCTTCGCCTTTCAATAGGCAAGGTTTCGTTACTGAGCACGATATACATACAGCAGCTCAGGCTCTCGTGCCCTCATCACAGAAAACCCAGCGTTTTGTTCGCATCTTCCATAGCAAAAGGATTGTGAAAAACCCTGATAAAAACCCAGGAACGTAATCAACGAACATTCCTAGATGAACCAGACACTGAAATGTACAAAATGATGTGCAAAGCAAGCACATCATTTCCTGATATTGTACTCTACGTCACAGACAAAAAAAAATAGTTGTTCAAAGTTCTTTAAAAAATGAGGTGCTTCAATGTTCCTACTGATGACACCTGAAGGGTTTATAATTAAAATGTAGTAGTTGCATTTTGACGCTTTACATAAATATATATCTACCTCTCTTTACGTCAAAAGAAAATGCACTTTCCCCAGAGCATAATAAGTTCTTTGTACTAGTCAGGTTATATCTATGCATTCTCAAGTGCTATAAAAAGGAGATAGTATTTTTATCTTTACAAACAAAACCATGTAATTCTACTTAAACCATTCCAAGGAAGACTGTCCTCAATATTTTGATTCACTAATGATAACAAGATAAATTTCCATTTGGCACAAATTTAGTTGTCTAATGAACCTGAAAATTTTTATGGCCTCTCCAAATATACAAAACAATTAGAACAGCATATCAATGACTTCACATTTTAGAGGAGCAAGCTCGCAGCACAAAATGATATGGCAACTGGTGTAACATGTTCCGAATAAAAAAACAAACAAAAAAAAACAAAAACAAGAGAGCTCACAACTTTTTAGGCAACATGAAAAAAAAAAAAAAATACAATATACAGAATTCACAAACAATTGCTGATCCCTATGAGCATGAAAAACAGTATTCCTATCAGAAATAAAAACACATTAACCATCCACATCATATGAGACTAACGGTTAAGATTTTAAAATTCAGTGCTCAAGACATCTTGCTTTTATCTGACAGATCGACTTTGCTTCGATAACGTCGTTTTGAACCCGGAACCCAGTCTGCGTCAGTATTGTCCATGTTCCCCCCATCGAACTCATCGCTGTCCGACTGCTGCATGTCACCAGCCTGAACCTTGGGCGAGCGGCGCTGCGACTGTCTCCGAGGTCTTTTGTCCACCATGTCGTTGACCTCTTCCTCGTACAACCTCTTCCGCGTCATGGCTATCTCCCCCTCCTCCAGCTGCTGGCCTAATCCAGCGTTGTTTAGAGGCTGAAAGTTCATCATGGGGTTTCCCATCCCAGGTTGTTCCATCATGACCCCGTTGACGGCGTCCTTGTGGAGATCCCCCTGGTGGTGGTGGGGGTGATGACCCTGGTCCGTGCCCCCCTCCTCCTCCTCGTCCGTGTCAGGGTTCTGGATGACAAATGGTTTTGGAGCACCATCTTGTGGCATCCCCGCCTCCCCGGGAGCCCCCGCCCCCTGCGGGTAGGCCCCCTCTTCCTCTTCTCCTTGAGTGATTTTACGGGGGATGGACTTGCGTCCCTTGCGGCTGAGCTTCCCGTCCCCGCTGTCTCCCCCGTCCCCCGGGCTCAGACACTCCCCGTCACCGTCAAGTGGTCCAGAGTCGTCTCGGGCTCGCTCCGACAGGGAACTCAAGAAGTTGACTGCGTCCTCCTCCATCACATCTGTGGTCTCATTGAGGCCATGCTTCACTTTTTTATGACGGTTCAGGTTTCCTGAGAGAATACAAAAATACAACACTAAATACGATGCTCAACATACATTCTTCAAGTATATTGTTAAACCAGATTTCATAATGGTCACCATTATTTCAAAGAGCGGAAGGATTTATAAGTGCAAAGTTCTGCAAGACACAAAAAGCTCAGTTCAAATGCATTCCTCGCACACTGTAGTTCTGGGGAACAGTTTTCTGATAGACCTTTCGTAGATATACAAGCAAGAAAGAGAGCTGCATGGAGGACAAAGATAAAGCACAGGGAAAGGATGCAACCTCTGCATCAGACATCACAGCATACGAGTGCGCGCAATCCCCCCATCCCTTAATTTAATATTAGTGACAATGAAGATACCCAAGAAGGATATTTTTAAATCATAAAATGGCTTCATGGTGGCAAAAAGCAAGAAGACAAAAATAAAAATACAAACTGAAGAAGGAAAAACCTCAAACAAAGTCTGTAAACAGTACGTTGAACAAGTCCTTTCCATAAGTTAGTACCTGATACCTTGTCATTAAGCTAGTCTGGGTTCTTTTTTTTTGGGGGGGGGGAAAGAAGTTGAACCTCAAGCCCTATTATTGAAAACAGCACCCTGAGAAAATGTCAACATAAAAGACCAAAGTTTGAAACTAGGAAGAAGAAGAAACTTCACTACACAAGAGCAAAATTCTAATCATGAAAGTTACTTGCCACAGCATGAAAACTTTGAAATCCCCTAAAAGAAAAGAACGAACCTTTGAGGGTGAATGCGCTTCCACAGAAACACATGTATGGCTTTGAGTTTGTGTGCATGTGCATATGGCCTTGCAAGTTGTGGTATCTTCCAAATTCTTTACCTGCAAAAATAAATATAAAAAAAAACAAAAAACTGAAAGGGCAATCAAAATCACAAAAACCAACTGATATATAGAAAATGAAACCTCCCCCCCCCCCCCTCTGAAAAATGCAAAAAACAACAAACCAACCCCAAAACAAAAAGACAACTGAAGCCAGCCAACAAACTACAATGACAAAAGCCATCTCCTAAATCAAAAACCCCTGTCAACAGCAAAATAGTTTAAGTGAACTTTAAACTGATTACAGGCTACAGAAGAAATTTCAGTAATTCTAACTCAAAGTAATTTCAAAGCAGCCACCAAGAAATTTCAGTACCTCTAAAAGTGATTTCAAAGCAGCCATCTTTTGACTAATATACAGACTTCAACATAAGTTAAGGACCACTTGCAAACACTCTGAGTGGTCTTCTTGGGTCGACCAGCACGTGGGTGTTCTTGAACTGATCCAGAGACTTGACGGCGTTGCCTCAGGCAGACAGTGATAAAGTGTGACACTGCAAGCCTACTGGCAACTTCTCGGGCCCCAATTCCATCCTGCAGAAGTGCCATAGCCCTGGCACCATCAAAGTCTCTCAGCTTTCGTCTTGGTGGCATGTTGATGCGAAACTGGATTTTGCGCAAACAGTAGCTTATATATTATATTGCCACCAAAATGAGCACATTTCGAGACCTCCGTTTATGACGTGCACCAGAAATTTCAACTGAGGAATATCCGTGGTGTTGCACACAAGTCGATAAAAAAACAGCAAATTTGGCAGAAATTCCCAGAGGACTTCCGTGCTGCACGTGGTGGTGTTGGCCCTTCAGAGACTTTAAGTTACCCATTGGTAACCCATTAACACTTTCAGAGAAAAATTTTTTGAAACATTCCTTGCTGTCTTTTTGGGGGTGGGTTGTTTTTTTTTTTAATCAGGGCTGTCTGTCAAGTGGTCCTTAACTTTTTTGGAAGTCTGTAAATATCTATCTTTATCATGTCTTTTTTTGCATTTTTAAAAACATCGCCTGACCTTGAAATTAGCAAACAGACTAGTTGACACACAACAAGCTTTTGGGGCTGACTAACTAACAATGCTCATGCAAACAGGGGTCTCTTGCTCCTTTTTTGGTTTGTGTTTTTTTTAACGAGCTGTTAACTGTTAACTTCAAATATGCAAAATAAAAAAGGCCATTTTATGACCTGAAAAATTTCATTCTGCTCTTCCCTGTATTAATACCACACTTCTATATATTTAGCCCTAGTTTCTTCCTCATGAACGCATACTGATTTCCAAGGGAGCATTCAGTCTAGACATGACAGAAGAAAAGGGGTAGAAATGTACAACCAACAACTACTCGCACATCATACAGAAAGATGCGCCTGCATAACATCTGAGAACAATAGGAACCAGATGCACATGCATGGGGATACGTACCTTCAAGACAAAGCATATATTCAAACATCATGATAATTTTTAAGGTCACAAATGTGACGGATTTGATACAACAAAAAGAAAATTTTCTTCTGAACCAGCAGTACATGTAGGTTCAAAGACTGATACTATAACAATGTTGAGTATCCCTAAACATTTCAGCAGAATTCCAAAACTGAGAAATTCATAAAGAAACAATATTAGGCAATTTTACAACATGATCATGACAGATGTAAATGAGACTTCTATAAGATAAAAGCTTTCTATCCTGTTTATACAAATAAAGCTCAGAGTGATGAAGGACGGTTTTGGAAAAAAGTAGGTCTAATCAAAGCTTTAAGTACAAAAACTTAAGAAAATGCAATCTGACAAGAACTTTCAACATTTCCGATACGCAAGCGGTATTTAAACCCACAAAGTCGAGAGCGCAGAACTCACCACAAATGGTGCACTCAAAGGGCTTGCGATCCGCATGCACCACCTGATGTGCCTTGAGGGTCTGCGGCTGGGTGAAGAGCTTTCCGCAAGTGTTGCACTTGAAGGTGCGATGCGTCTCGTGGATCAGTTTGTGCCGCTGTAGGTTGGCCCGCTGGTTGAAGGAGCGCCCACAGATGTCACATGTGTAGGGTTTGAGTCCTGTGTGGGTGAACTGGTGAGCCTTCAGGTGGTGCTCCTGAGGAGGGCAGCGGACGGTCAGCCAGTGTAGACATTATAACGTTAACTTTTGAGTGTGCTGGAAGAACATTCGGTACCGTTCCTCTAAAAGTCACAAACTGATCTATTTCATGTTGGATCTAAGACACTTTCCTGAACCATATTTATTTATATATCTGCTTGTATCTCCCTCTTGACTTTAAAAAAGTGCAAGCATGAATGAACGACCCGATCATGATTACCAGACCCACTATGAATACATTATCATTAGCACAAAAAAAAGCACTAATAGTAACAGAATTATCAAAATACAAAGAAAACTTTTGTTCTTATCATATGAACGCACAAAGTAATTAAAGTTCAGAACTACCAATAGACAGACATCTCCACACGTAAATGTCTTGAGTGTGGGGCTTGGCTATGTAATGGTTTCACAAGTGCAGCAAAGATCAAAGAACCACTTTCAATTGTTGATTAAACCAAAAACATGCCCTCGGAACTTTTTATTTAATTGTAGCTGAATTCCAGCTGACAATAGTAAATATGTTGCATCATGAACTGGACGTTTCATTCACGTTTTAAAAAGCACTTTTCGCACTAATGGTTTATCCGAATCTTTAAGACAAGACCATAGAGATGCTTCCCTTCCACAAACTACATACTACTATTGACACAGTGTGCACTCATATAAAATATTCCCTGTACCCAAAACACACGGTTGCCGTTGACAAAGGTTTCAGACAGCACTCAGTAAGATTGATGGAACAAAATGCCAAAATAAGGATACTGACAACGAAGTGAAACGAGGAATGCAGCATTGGGACTTATATTCCAATAAACAGAGATCAGTCCATCCAACAGCAACCCATAGATGTAAGTATCAAACCACAAAGCCTAGTCAGTAATTAAAAAGAAAAAATTAAGAAGCAAAAAAGACTCAGTGTGTACATACCAAACAATGTGTTTAATATGAAGTGTTGGTTTGCACTTCACATGTCCCAAGAATGTAAATTGTAATATAATTGATAGAAAAAGACCTGAACTGAACACATAAACAAAGTCAAAACCGTCTCTTAAATTTTTTTCCCTGGTCAAGGTGATGTACTAAAACCTTGTTGAAAACTATGGATAGAGTGAAGAAACTCCATGGCATACACATTAATCTGTGGAGGTACGAAATCTCTAAAAGTAAACATGGGCCTGAAAAGATGATGCATTGTTCTTGTTGGTTCCTTTACCACACTTTTGATGGCATTTAAAAACCGGTCGACGCTTAACTTTCAGGAAAGCGCTTACTACTTAGCTTGTGAACACCCCAATATCAAAATAAAATCCGAGGTCAAAAAGTGCTAGCAAAACAGCAGTTGCAGGGATCACAGCACAACGAGAGCTTCAAAATCACAGAAACTGATCAAAGAACTGCTTCAACAGTAAAATTGCGCCTCAACACATGATGTTCAGCAAGAGAACAAAAGTAAATTTAGTGCTATGTTAACTCCACGGAAGGAGCTGACACCGCGGGTTTCGGCAGAAAACTATGATCCCTGCAGTTGTCGTAACTGTGGTATGAAAGGAACCAGCGAGAGGACATCAGTGTCTGGCCATAGCGTGCTCACCTTCATGAAGTCCATACCGCACTCGGTGCACATGTATGGCCGGTTGCCATTGTGAGATTGCATGTGGTCCTTCAATTGACTAGGGTAGCGGAACTTGCGGTCACAGTAGCGACACATCAGTTTTCCCGGCGGGCCTAATTTGTCGTCTGAAAGCTTCAGGTCGTCCCTGTCATACCCCTCCATGGAGTCAAAGCTTTGGTTCTGATCTTGGAACTGCCGCGCCTCACTGATCAGAGCCTGAAGTGCACACAAAAGGGCAAGCAGGTCAGACAGATAGTCGCACTGCAATCAGTTCCCAACTTAAAGCACTTTCACACCAGATCCAGTCTTTTTAACAATGCTTTCCTATTATCTTCAATCACAGGAGATGATTAGATGCACTGCACACCTCTAAGATGTAACATATACGAATTTATGGATCAAGGTTCCCGCAAGTCCACACTTTTCTTTTCTAAAGGACATATATTATGAGCCCATAAAACGAATACATAAATGGCATTCATTGTTCGAATAAAAGGGAACCATGAAGAATATTGCATCGTCCATTCAAGCCTACTATCATGCAGACTACAGCTGCACCAGTCAATGAAACAAGGTCATAGCTACTACATAGAAGCCTTACATTACTTACAATGAAACATAGGGATAGAAATAGAAGGGAATTGACAACATAATCTACACCATGAAAAGTTCTGCCAAGCGGAAGGACTGATGAGACAAAAGATGCTGTTCCATGCTGACCTCTTCCTTCTTTTTCTTGACTCGTGTTCAAATTTCATTGAATAAAATTGACTGCAACAAGCATTTTCAAATAATGCAATGACATTAAATGTATGCTTGCTGAACTATAAAAAAGAAGCAAAACAAAAAAACACAACAAACAAGAGACCATATAATTCATCATGCGGCCAACATTGAACCTATCACAATATGCAACATAAAGGGAGCTTCTATCTGGAGATTTTTTAAAGCCTCTCATACAAAATGAATTTCAGTTGCTGCATGCAATACAACTTTCATGAACAACTTAATTCTGACAACTTCAAGACATGACCCCCACCACCCCTTGACTGCTAGGAGAGTGCAGACTTTTTTTCTTTCAAACCAATCTTGGGAAGTTTTGACACTGACCAGAATGCAAGATCAAGGCACTCCCCCCCCTAAAAAAACCCCCCCAACAACAACAACCAATCAACAAACTCATCTTGCGGTACAACCCTTGCTTCCATACTGACTTGCCAAAGTTGATTAGAGATTACATTTTGAAACATAAGTATCAATGGGGTTTAGTTTAAACATTATAATGTCAATGAAATAAGTTTAAAAATCTAAGAGCCAAATTTTGTAAGAGCCAGTGTCAGAAAAAAAGAGGATTATACAGACTTTCAACTTGATTTATGTTCACAACATCCACTTCCAGGGCAAAAATTATACCAGTGCTAAACTTTCATTTCTAGAAAATGTTTAAAAAAGGATTAAAACTTTTTTTAATGAGTTGAAGAGGCTCAAGAACTTCAACATTATGTAGAAATAACATTTTGGGATGAAAACTTTTGTCTCAAGTCGTGCACCATATCAATTGCACCAGTGCTGTTGAGAGGGTCATAAATCTGGGACACAGCAAAAGAACTTTCCTGCACCTTCGAGTTTAAGGCATTGTCATTGACAATGACCTCTAATCCAGTTTCTTAGTTTCATTAAAGAGCCATAGCAGATTTCGATGTAGCACTTCAGTTGACTCCTAGCACGAAAAAGATCCTGAGCAAGAATGACAAGATTACGAACTGTCAAAGATGAAATCGACTGTTAGAGCGAGTAGGCATCTTCTTTTTTTTTTAACCCTTCTATCCGTACGCCCTGGGGTCATTTTGTACCCCCTGGGTTGTATTCTTCACATTTTAGAATACTTCTAGTACGAAGATCTCTTTGAAACTTTCAGTATTTCTCAAAAAATTATTTTGAAAGAATGCTATGCAAAGTGTACGGATCGGATTAACGAGTAAATTCCCTCTTTGGAAGTGGTGGCACAGAGGTCCCCCACGTCGTATGGATACGATAGTAAAACAAGACGTACATACGGACAGGGTTAAAACCCCCTTCCCCGAATTCCTGTCCAAGAGCCCATTTTTTCAGTTCAGGGGAAAATTTCTTCAACTGTTCTTTTTAATTTTTAGCCTTTTCTTTTCTTACTTTGATAAAAAGCCCTCATTATCCTGAAGCCTGCCAACATGTTATTAAAAAAATATAAATATTTGTTGTTATGTCCAGACCTACCAACCCCTCCATGACCAAAAACAGTTTTCATCAGAATCTTCCCTAAAACTCTGAGTTTTGGGAAAAAAATTGGGAGTCTCCACAACCCTAGTAGATTCAGATTATGTTATCATGAAGCGATTGTGGCAAATAAATGTGCATACAAAAATGAAGACACGTAATAAACTGTATTCATCATTTATGATAACTGGTGTGTAGCCGATGGAAAAAGAAATCAAGGAACAAAAATGTATTTTATACAAATCCAATCTGGTTCTTCAATAGTCAAAAGAAAATCAGAGCGCTCTGATTTTATCGGAGTACCTGGCAGGTCTGTTATGTCTCTGAAGCACCTCACCCCATTTTAAATTGATATATATTCTGAAGTCATCAAATCAATTTCATTAGCTTTTCATGGATACAGTAACAACATTAAGCATGTCAAATGCTTGAGTGTCACTCTGAAATGTGGCCTACCATACAAAAAAATGATAAAAAGCTATAATTCTGTTAGGAAGTTAAAGTGAAGCAATCATAAGTATGTCAAAAAAGCAAAATCCAAATAAAAGCAAGGGAGTATACAGTGCTACAGGTTCTAAGAGGAACATGGACAAACAGTTCATCAGTAACGCTACTTACTGTCGGAGTTCCCATAGGTGGAGCAGCCGAGGGAGAGTGGTGGTGGCTGCTGCCTTGCTTGGAACGCAGGTTTGCACAATAGCCATTCTTCTCGCTGACCGCAGTGTGCCGCTTCAAGTGGGAGATTTGTGTAAAGCCTTTGCCACACATGTTACACGTGTGGGGCTTGATCTGGTCATGCGTCAGCATATGCGTGTTGAGGTGGCTCAGTTGCTTGAAGTATTTGCCACACTTCAGGCATAGATGAGGTTTGATCCCTTCATGGTCGAGGACATGCATGACCAGATTGTGTTTGGTGGTGTATGACTTGTCGCACTGGTTACACTGCCAACGTTTGGCATTGCCAACTTGTACATACTGAGTGTCGTCAATGCGCACACTAACTTCCATGCGCTCTTGCTCTAAGTCTTTTGCTTTCGCTTTCCTTTCCTCCATGAGCTGTTCATAGTTTTCTGGGTGCTGTGGATCAAAATGTTTGTTTCGGTACCCGTCACTGGTAGACATGATGCCCCTGTGCTGACTGTTGACTGGCTCAGCAGAATGCAGCTTCCCTGGTCGACTAACAATGCCCACAGTCACAATAGTCGCTTTATTTGCTACACACGTGGTCATAGTAGCCTTACCAGCAGAGTCCATAAAACTCGGCGATATAATTGTCTTCATTTTCGAGTTCTTGTTATAATCTGAGTACTCTTTGTTTTGCGTAGGTGTAGCCGCTGGCACAGGATCATATGGGAATGTAATACGTGGGGATGCGTGTGATGTTTGTCCACGGCTTCTTGAGTTTGATGTGCCGCCAGACGTTCCGCGACTTCTCCGTCTCAGGTCTTCGTTATCATCAGACATTTCTGTCTCAGAGTCAGACCTGTATATCTCCTTCTTTGGAATTTTTATTTTCAGTTCCCCTATATTCTCCTCATTTGTCTGTGAGCCTTTGTTGATAATAGAGCCTCGGCTCGTGCTCCCAAGAATGTAAAATTTAAATGGTCCAATGTGACGCCTTGGTGCTGGTTGGCTGTGGGATAAGTATTTGTGCTTAAACTTAGGCAGGGTCATTGATTCCCCTGGGTTTTGACCACCAGCTAGAGCACCATGCGGGTACGAGCCATGACGATCCATGTGCATACTGGCCAAGTACTGTTGCTGGGTGGTCGGCTCTTCTTTGTACGAGCGCGGAGACAGAGCCGGCAGGTGGCCACTGCCGTTATGTGATGAATGCTGCAGGATTGACGAATGCGGGATGTTGTTGAAGTTGCTGCTGGACGACATGCCAGGTGAGGTAGAACCCAGGGGGGATGACTTGGAGTAGTTTTTGCCAGGGACCTGTTCCGAGTAGGAAGAATCAAAGTGAGCGGGCAGGCCGCGGCTGCCAGAGGGCTGGAATGCATGCTGCTGACCTGCCAGAGAGGAGCTGATGCCAGAGTACAAAGCCTGGCTGCTCTTGGAAGGGTCAGCACTGCTGCTACCGCTGCTGGACACAATACTGCTGAAGCTGGGCAAGCGATCGGAGATAATCCCCGAGGCGGACGAGGGAATTGGCATGGGCAGGTGAGGACTCTGGTCTGGGGGATAGTCAGTGAAACGAGTCCGAAACGTGCTGGAGGGCAGACTCGACATTGAGGGCATGCTCGCCTGCTGTGAGTAGTTCATGTGAAATGGGGACATGGCATAACTACTGCCCCTCTGATTCTGGGGGAATACTGGGCCCCCTCCTGCAAATGCCATGCCCGCCTGCATCTCACTGGGTAGAGAGCTGGGAAAGTCTACAGGCCCATAGTCGTCACCAGTAAACTGAAACCCAGAGGGCGGTAAGTTGTCCATTCTGGCCTACCTGACGTCAAGGCCTGAAAAAAAACCCAAACAATTACATGATTGAAAGGAAAAATATATGCTATAATCCTAACAGTTTCAAATGAAATGCAAAATAAAAGCAATGCACATGTATAGGAACTTTTGTCATAAAAAATGTAAAATCAGGACTTCAAATTACTGATTTTAAGAATAAGAAAGTCAGATAGTGAAGTCTTCTTAAATCGAAATCTGTGGGGTTGCAAGATTTTCTTTGATAAAGTCGGGTTTTCGGGATGTTGCTCAAATAGAATGAAAAAAGGGGGATTTTATTTTCTTTCGATTTACTGCTGTATTCGGATTAACCATGTCTGGTTTACGCAGACTCCATAGTCAATGTTTTGTGGATGTACATGCAACGCGGGGGCACACTTCGATCGGTTCAAAATTGAAAGGTCTTTGCAGTAACGGACAATTTGTGTATCATTTTCATGAATGTAATGAGCACATTTCTATGTTGATGCTGACTCTTTGCATGTTGATGTTCTGGTAGTTCCAACTAAAATGTTATTTATAAACTTATTCTATTTTATATATGATTTACATATAGACATCAGTTACCACTGCTGACCTTTTTATCAAAGTTTGTACATTGACGATTTAAGGAAGACCCCGGGGCATTCATGAATAAACTGAATCAAGTATTATCAAGTCGGTGCTAAAAGTAAAAACATCTTTGACCTGTAGACTAATGCATTTTGAAGAGTATTCAGCCAAGCACTTATTCGTGCTAAAAACTCTAAAGACTAAACAACATTGAAAAACAAATACGAACATTAAAAAATTCAATCATATATAAGGCAACTTGATAAGCCGGGTAAAAATAAAAGGGAGTGTATACAGACCCGGTAACCGGGAACAAAGTCACAAAGTATACAGACCCGGAAGGGGAACTCTTTTGTGATTTCGGAGGGTAGAACT
>NW_004797283.1:161153-163398 GCF_000002075.1 Aplysia californica | reverse complement strand
AACCCCCCCTCCCTCCTCCTCCCCAACCACCCGCCCCACCTACCCCACTTTCTCGAGCAATAATGTACGAGTGGTCCGGTATTCTTCAATCTTCCCTAACATTATTTCGGGAACCCGTCCATAAAAAAAAAATCAGTACATTGCATTTTTTGTTAAATCAGTTAAAGATCAGTGCAGGATTCATTATTTGATAACAATTTAATCGAACAATAATACATTTAGGCAAAATAGGCCTTTCTAATTTTAATGCCAAATAAATAGAGGCCCTAAAGTAGGCTAGACTAATAAAGATTGAATTGCTAATTTAAATGATTTCTTTCAATAAAAATTAGATTCTACTTTTCTTAGATCTAGATTCTAGATCTAGAGATAGGCCCTATCTAGATCTAGAGATCAAGATCAAAACATTGATAAAATTAAAATTGATTAGCCTAGCCCAGTCTACTTCTGAGATCTACAATGTCAATGGCATGGCCACAATTTATAATGATGACACCCGGTTGCTTTATTGACAAGTGGTAATGCTAGGCCCAAGCCTATTTAAGGCTATTCTGTCTGTCTGTAGGTAGACCTAGACTAAACGCAGTGGCCTGAGTGGCAGTAGGCCTAGATCTAGATCTAGATTAGATAATATAGATCTAGAATCTAAATCTAGATAGATCTAGATCTAGATCCTATCTAAATTCTAGATCTAGATCTAGATCTAGATCTAGATCTGGGGTGGTCTAATACTTTTTGCGTGGAGAGAATTAATTTCCAACTAAAATACCAACATTTTAAATTAAGGCTGAATTTTAAACAAATCAAAGCTAAATTAGATTTTATTTTTTCTCTTGACCATTATTCATAACATTTTTCAAAAACAGGAAAAAACGGGGACCGTCAGGGCGCAGTGGGGAACGACTAGGTGTGAGGATGGAGAGAAAGAAGACTGCCGGCCCAGCACTGACGAACCACCCATAAACACAATAGTATTCAAGCCCCGACTGCTCTGTTCTTCTATCACTTTTCATCGTCCGAAGTAGAACCAAGGGCCAAGGCGGGCGATTTCAAGAAAAAGCGCTATGATGATCTTGTAATCGCCCAAAGACACGAACAGTTAGGCAAAATAAAAAAAACTTAACACCACGGGGGGTAGTAAAAGATTGTAAGAAAATGGATGTATTCTGCTGCGAGGCGCTGTTAATTTTACATTCAAAATGAAGGACGGAAAGGCTCAGCGAGGCGGAGGAAAATGGCGTCAAAGCAGAGGAGGAAAGTCCCATGGGCCAACAGCAACATAAGCGTATGGTTAGAAATTCTTTAACAATCTACGGCATCATATCATACATGGATAACAAACTTATTTGTTATCTGGAAAACGTAAACAGATATCAATAGAATACCTTTGGAATTCATGCAAACGATTGAAACTTGTGACTGCACGTCCAACGACAGCCGTGGATGGAGTGAAGGAAGTAGATTGTTCTTCCTTCAGCGTATGAATAAAATTATTCAAAGTACATTATGATTTGAACCATATTTAATGATACAGATATATTTTCCCTTTTAATCAAGTGATAAATAGTGATGAAGTATCATGTTTTGTTAATAAAACCTTATTAAAGTTTAAAATCCTCAATGTTTATTGCACTATATTTTATTGCGCGTTTACAAGACCTAGATTTATAATATCTCTGTGATTTGGCTTTGAACAATAACACAAAGCCACAAAGAAAGCCTGATGTTTGGCCTTTTTTTTAGAAACCAGTGTCAAGAACCTATCACATCTTTTAAGGATGAATATCTTTGTAAAAGTTGTTCGTCTCTATTAGGTACCAAGCTTTCAGAAAAAGAGAAACTTTTTGCGATTTATAAAGCCAGTTGGGAAGAAACAAAATTCAAAAAGGACAATGTGGGAAGGGAAACTACCCATATAATTTTACCATGTGTACTGCTATTTTTGTCGCATTTGTCTCTCTTTGCAGTCATGAAACAATGCGCCTGTTAGGGGTTCTGATTTCATTCTTCTTTTTCTTTTTAATAACGTCGCCAGTTGTCCTTCCCCTTTGATACCAGCTTAGCTGGGAAACAACATTTTTTTTCTGAGGTACGTGTACCCAGGAGCGAAAATGAGCGCTCTTTTGGATTTTTCACCCATTGTATGGTGTTAGTGAATTTTATATTCTGAGATCTACTTTTTCTATAGGCCCTACACATTTCAGGTCAAAAGGTCTTTTTTCGTTTTTTCGAGGGGAGGGGGGGG
>NW_004797283.1:158436-160306 GCF_000002075.1 Aplysia californica | reverse complement strand
GTAACCCCCCCCCCCCCACATGTAAAGTTTATTATTTATTAAGTAGTAGTAGATCTAGAGGTTTTACGGCACTCGCAACTGCATAAGGTCATATGAACGCTTATGGGTGGATGTCAACTGGTATCCTCTCTAGCTTCAATAACACAAAATCTGCTTCGACTCTGAATGCACCCCGGAAATAGCGGGTCACAAGAGTGTGACAAACATACAAAAGAAGTAGAGGAAAATGACGATAGTAAGGATTAGGAAAGAAAAATCAGCAGTTCCGTGTTGTAGATCAGGCACGGTTATGAGCATGCCATTAATGAATCAGCCCATTTACAATTCTACTGTCCATGAACGAGAAATGTCCCCCCTCTGGGAATGGCCTAAAGACACTTCAGTCAGTGGCACCGCCCCGGGGGGTTTCTATGTAAAGAAAAGAGGCCAAGTATCCACAACAATAATAACAATGCGTGTGGGTGGTTGATGATGTAGGCGCTCTAGTGTGGCCCGAGAATTTCGTGTGGCTTGCTCTCTCTTTCCTATATATGTATAGATAGATAGATAGATAGAGAGAGAGAGAGAGAGAGAGAGAGAGAGAGAGAGAGAGAGAGAGAGAGATATATATATATATATATATATATATATATATATATATAGATAGATAGATAGATAGATATATATCCTTAACTGAATCCTGGGTCAAACAGTAACAGAAACCTGTCTTAACGGAATCCCCCACCCCCACCCCCCTTGTTAAATTCCTCTTTTATTTCCTCTATAAGATGGAAACCTGTATAACGCGGAGACGGAAAGAGAAATCCTTTAAAGACGGAAATGTTTTGCCCATTCAGGCCTGATTAGAAACAAAAAATACTATCAAGTTTGAGTTTGGTTCAATCGGCTGTAACTCTAACCTTTATTCTTATGCCATGCCGCCAGGCGAGGAAAGGGAGTAGGGGTGGCATTTGAGGGCAGATCAAGGCAGATATTACACCCTTAGTGGTGCAGATGGTCAGGGTAGTGAAGGTGTGAAATCTCACCAGTGCCTGTGAAAGTCCTCGAGGGGCGCTGAAGCACGGAAACTTTCATGAGTAGCCAGAGGCCAGAGGTGTGAAATTAGTTTGACCAATGCCTGCAACCCTGATTGTAAGGCCAGCCGAGGAAAGAGTTCCTCGAATCGTTGTTGCATGCACGGGAGGGGTGGCATTGGCTGACTGTTGCCTATTACACCGATGGGTGGGGCTAAAGGTGGAAGCAAATGAGATGTTCAAATTCAATACGTCAGGCGTGCCCCTATGAGATGCGAGTACTGGTGGCAATGGATTAGTTGGACTGATGCATGCCATTATCAGAGTGGAGAGAGAGAGGTGCAAAGTTCTGACAACTGCTTGCCGACCGGGCAAGCATCCCTTGATCCCACAGGCTGGGGGCCCTCAGCATCCGAATTTAAGGATTATTATTAATCGTCGGTATATTTTGTGTGTTCTCTTGTGGTTTTTTGTTTTCCGTCGTGCCCCGCGCCCCCCCTAGCACTGTTCCTCAACGCTTTGTGCGCCGTGCCCTTGTTTCTGAATTGAGATTGCATTACCATTGCTGCGTTTCAGTCGCTGTTTTAGTTGCTGGCGTTAGGTATTCGTTCTGCGAGAGGGGCGGGGGCTGGCGAGGAGCTGCGTGTGCATGAGGTGATTGGGCAGCTTGTATAACCAGTTAGTCTAAGTAAAACTTAGGTAAAAAAGCTTCACTAGATCTGCGGTTGCTCCCCTGCAGGCTGCCCGTAAAGCATCCGCTGTGATTTAAGGCAAGCATGGCAGCTGGAATATTGCATACCGTTTTAGCTAGAATAACGTATATGAGATCATGTAAAGCAGTAGTTCCATATATATTG
>NW_004797283.1:156136-158219 GCF_000002075.1 Aplysia californica | reverse complement strand
TATATATAAAATATCTTTCGTCCTTATCTCTCTCTCTCTCCTCCTTCTTTTCTTTATAATAATAGGTTACAACCTAGTGACACCTTTATCTTCGGCACTTATAAATAAGATGCCCCAAATTTGTTTTGATCGTTTGATCAAATATGTTTGACACAATTTTTTTGGGAGAAAATCGAAGGTAAAGTTTTTGCCCCTTGTTCAGTTTCTTTAAAAGAAAAGGATAATTTTCTCTATAACTAATCAAATATACACAGCAATGAAACCAAACTTCTCCTATAGGTATGGCATTGACCAAGTTTCGTGAAAATCAAGATTTCTGGAACCCCCGAAATCTGGGTTAGCCCCCATGTCCTGAAAAGCGACTATATTATATAAATAAACCCCAAAGCTTTCGTCCTTATCTCTCCTCCTTCTTTTCTTCATAATAATACGTTACTATTACTATCTAGTGACACCTTTGTCTTCGGCACTCGTGAGACTACAGTGGCTAAGTGAGTAGTGAGTTCAGACTCAAAAGTAATGTGCAGCACGTGTCAGTGATACGGGGTTTATGTGGGTGGTCACTGAGGTGTGTCCTTGAGCAAGACCTGACAACCCTAGCGAAAAGACCAAATAACAAAACAAAACAACCCCCCCCCCCCACCAAGAAAACCCAACAAACAACAACAAACAAACAACCAAACCCAGGGCGAGTGGCGACCAGCACTGGCATGTCTGTGAAATTGTTCTGCCCTTGTGTAACATTATTGTGTATTTATGTATGTCATTGTATTTATGTATGTCATTGTATTTATGTGTGTCATTGTATTTATGTATGTCATTGTATTTATGTGTGTCACTGTATTTATGTATGTCATTGTATTTATGTGTATGTCATTGTATTTATGTGTATGTCATTGTATTTATGTATGTCATTGTAATTTATGTATGTCATTGTATTTATGTATGTCATTGTATTTATGTATGTCATTGTATTTATGTATGTATTTATGCGGTATGCATTTATGATTATGGATTCATGTAGCCTATATGATATGTTTACCATAATAACCGAAATTTCCCCACGTGATCAATAAAATGTAATTTATTTTTACTATTACCATGTATTACTACTAGATCTATACTAAGTATTTTGAGCTACAAGTGTTGTGGACAAAACTCGTACAGAGGTAAAACGAAAACTGGTCGCTTTGAAGCACAAGGGGCTATCCCGTAAACATGCTGTTTAGAGAAAATCGAAGGTAGCGTTTTTTTTCCCCTGACTCAGTTTTTTAAAAGACAAGGAGAGTTTTCTCTATAACCAAACAAATGTACACACCAATGAAACCAAACTTCTCCTATAGGTAGGGCAATGACCACTTTTTGGTTTAGGTCAAGATTTCTGGAGCCTCCCGAAATCTGGGTTAGCCCACTTGTCCTTAAAAAGGACCAACTGAGACTTCTGTGTCTTGCGCGGCTTAGACTAAGACCAGCCCTGGTTGACTGGCCATTTTGAAACTGCCAGCTTCCAAAACAGTCTAACCCGTGTTGATGGAGGTGTAAAATATCTATAAACGTTGACTATGACCCAACGATTAATTGTATTTATTTACACCAAACAGAGCGGTGTATCACACTCAAGAATGGAGAAGGGGGAAAATCTCGGAGGTCCCGTGTGCAAGTTTTCGCATGTGAAGATCCTATAGTGGTCCAAATCTATACCGTAAAATAGGCTCCTGCCGCCACCCGGGTAATTATATATTTCTTTTTATTTTGTAGAGGTTTTACGGCACTCGCAACTGCATAAGGTCATATGAGCGCCAAGGGGTGGATGTCAACAGAGAAGTCTTTACAGAGAATGAGGCTAACTCAGCTCACCTCTCTAGCTTCAACAGCACAAAGTCTGCTTCGACTATCAAGGCACCCCGGAAATAGAAGGTCAAAAGAGAGTGACAAACATACAAAAGAAGTAGAGGAAAATGAGAATAGTAAGGATTAGGAAAGGAATAGCAGCAGTTCCCTGTTGTAGATCAGGCACAGTTATGAGCGTGACATGAATCAGCCCATTTACAATTCTACTGTGCATGAACGAGAAATGTCCCCC
>NW_004797283.1:148750-155288 GCF_000002075.1 Aplysia californica | reverse complement strand
GATGATGATGATGATGATGATGATGATGATGATGATGATGATGATGATGATGACGATGACGATGACGATGACGCTGACGATGATGATGATGATGGTGATGATGATGATGATGATGATGATGATGATGATGATGATGATGACGATGACGATGACGATGACGCTGACGATGATGATGATGATGGTGATGATGATGATGATGATGATGATGATGATGATGATGATGATGACGATGACGATGACGATGACGATGACGATGACGATGACAATGACGATGACGATGACGATGATGATGATGATGATGATGATGATGACATTGAGGACGATGATGAGACTACAGTAGAACACTGAGCATAGAGCAATAGAACATGCCTGGACAGGTAGTAGCCATTGGTGGAACACACATACATGATGATTCAGAGTCGTCAGAAGAGAGCACAGCACACAACAACATCTCAAGTTAAAGTTGTCAAGTCAAGCTCTCACTCACGCCAAGCAGAACATACTACATCAAAATAGAACATACAATAACATACCATAACATACCACATAGTAATATAACATATCATATGCATACCATAACATACTACATCATTATGTAACATATCATATGCATACCATAACATACCACATCGTAATATAACATACCATATGCATACCATAACATACCACATCATAATATAACATACCATAAATATGTTTACCATATTATCATGATATAACATACCACATCGTAATACATATTGTATAACGTGCCATATCATATAACATGCCATATTGTATCCCATTCCACAGTACTGAATACAACATAGCATCGTATACCATAGTGACCTTGAAGTACAGCATACAACAGCAATATAACATACCACATCTGATCAGAATAATACATATATGACTCATCGTATAAAACGCACGTGAAGTATAATAACATACCATATTGTATAATATATTGTATGATATTATCATACACACGAAGTATGACATACCACATTAGATAATATACATATTATATGATATGAATTATAAGATACCAAAATATCCCATAACACACTAGATCTAGATCTATGTGTTATAAACTACTGTAAATAAAAATTAAAAAAAAAAAAAAAAAAAAGCAACTGGACATAAGGCGCACGGCTTAACCCTATCCGTACGCCCTGGAGTCATTTTGTACCCCCGGGGTTGTATTCTTCACATTTTAGAATATTTTAGTACGAAGATCTCTTTTGAAACTGTCAGTATTTCTCCAAAAATAATTTTGACAGACTGCAATGGAAAGCGAACGGGTCGGATTAACGAGTAAATTTCCTCTTTGGGAAGTGGTGGCTCAGAGTTCCCCACGTCGTATGGATACAATAGTAAAACACGACGTACGGATAGGGTTTAAAACGTACTATCGGCTTTTAACCGTCACTCTCTGAAGCCCAAAGTCCCGTGTAGTAATGTACTTTACTGTGTCTGGCGACAACAGACCTCGGCTAAAGACTTCAAAACCTAGAGTCTGAAGGGAATACGATAAACCTAGGTTTTACTGTTTAAAATACCACACCATTAATTAATATACCCCAACGTATACCATACACACAAAGTAGATTTACAGAAAACCACATCAGATGGTATACGAGAAAGTTATAAGAAACCATAATTTCCCATACCATACCACACTGTATACGTAATATATTATACGCACGAAATATAACGTACCACATGTTATACTGTATAATGTGCCATACACACGGAGTATAATATACCACATCTTATATCATATCATATTGTTTAATATACATACCAAGAGTAACAAACATCTTAAGATCTTATGGCATATGGTCGCTTTTAAGCACACGGATGCTATCCCCCCAAAAATGCTGTTTTGAGAAAATCAAAAGTAACGTTTTTGCCCCTTGTTCAGTTTCTTTAAACGACCTGGAGAGTTTTCTCTATAGCCAAACAAATATACACACCAATGAAACCAAACTTCTTCTCTACGTAGGTCAACGCCCACTTTTGGTGTAGGTCAAGATTTCTGGAAACCCCCGAAATCTGGGTTAGCCCGGTTGTCCTTAAAAGTGACCATATATCATACAACACAAAATACAACTGCAAATAGAAATGTGTCACGGTGCTGTGGAATCAGGCTCTCGTCAAAATAATGAAATCGAAGAAAACAGCAGTTTTCTCCCTGCTCAGCAATTTTTATCAAATTTTTGTTTTTTTGGCTCAACACCTTTTATGTCCATTTACAAACACATTCCTTTGAGGATTTCACATAAAACGTTGATTAAACGCACGAAAAATATAAATTTACAGTTTTCATGGACTCTCCAGCTTTGGAATTTACCAAGCTTTGGCGGCCATCTTCTCACTAATTTTACCTCTTTAACAAGGTGACCCCCACCTCCTTCAATCCGAAATATCTCCACTTCTGTTGAAGATGGAAAGGGTAATTTTTTTCATTGAAAGCAAGACGAATGAACAAGCTTTAAGATGATACCAATAACTCAATATACCCAAAAATTGACGAGAGCCTGATTCCACCACGCTGCCTCACAAATATGTGTTTATTTTGTGAGTAGTGAATGAGGAGCCGAAAAGACAAGCCAAAATAAGAGCTACATTCTAAAACAAGGCAAAGGAATTAACAGAAAAAAAGAAGCAAAAACAGGAAGAAAAAAAAGAGAAGAAAAAGACAGGGGAGATTTACATAAAACATAAAAAAACAACAACAAAAAACCCCCAACAAAACAAAATGAAGCTTATGGACCAAAAAAAAAAAAAATGAAGTTGAAACAAATTTTAATAATTGTTGTACCGATGGTTCTATCCCCCTTATTTACAGAATTGAAAAGACGACAGATGTGGGGACTGGCAGATGGAGGTTCACATGTCAGGCTTTTTAAAATGACCAATCTTTGAATATTATCTTGATAACTACACAGAATTTCCTTACGATTTTGATAGGGCATATATAGAAGCATTTTGGTTTCTGAACTCATGGTCTTACTAATTCAAAACGGCCAAACATTTGAGACAGAAATGTGTAATTCTATGGAAGCATGGTGTGTAGGGCTACAATAATCTTTAAAAAAGGGAAATAGTTTTCTTTTTTTTCCTTCTCCAGAAAAAATGTTACCTTCTGGGCTTAAAACGTGTGGACAACTTGCCGATGAAATGCATTGTCAAGAATATTAATTTTTTGTTATGATAGAAATACATGATGCAAACTCACAACAGAATAATAACAATATGTGCAAATTGTATGCATAACATCATAATGGTATAAATACAGCGTAGAAATGATTATTATACATTAACGCACACCACAAGAACGTGATGGTTCAGCGTAGATCTATATCGTAACACAAACCATGGATATATATATCACCACTAGCTGGGTTCACGTTCGATGAACGGACTCAAAAGATTCGATCGTCATGTCATAGTAGAACCAGTGTGCACTGCTTGTGAACGGAATCATCACTTGTTTACAATGGCGTCTTAGAAGACGGGACTTTCCCAAGATCAGATCTAAATGAAACTAATGAAAAACTGAAAATTAAACTACAATGACTTCAGATTCCTAAATATAAATATGCACCTTAAAATTTTTTCTGAATTACCATTTTTTTCTTCTTTCAAATTCGAAAGTTAATTAAGTGGTTCGGAAGTATTTCGGCGACCCAAATAACGAACGTTCACGAATATAATAGATGTAGATACCACGCTCACATGACGCTCACATGACCCACACAGGTCGTGTTGTCCAAATCAACATTACCCGAACAACGTGCGACCTGAATACATAATATTATTGATTGTATCACGGCGATGACGTAGAAAAAACAACAACAGAAAACGGACATGTTGTGTACCTTAAGTGTGACAACAAACGACTTTCTTTGGTTGGTTCAAGATTCGAGAGAGACATGGGCGTCATAGCGCTACCCTAGGATTACAAAGTTCTGTCAGCTCAGTACCTAGTTTGGAGAAATTTGACGCAAAAAAAAAAAAAATAATAAAGTTTCACAACATAAATATTATCAAGTTTTTCTAAAGCAGTTCTTTTAATATTTTGATAGCGACTCCGAATAATCTTACGATTTTGATAGAGCAGTTAAAATTTGGTTTCTGAGCTCATGGCTGTAGTAACTCAAAAACGCACAAAACGTTGTAATTCTGAGGTAGCTAAACGTACAACGTTGACGGAAACTGCGATACAACAAAAGCGTCACAGTATATCCGCCAAATTAAATCAACAAACACTCCTATGGTAGGAAATTATGATATCAATTTAAGTATGATCGCAACTGGTGATACTAAAATATGTTAAAAAACAACAACCCCCCCCCCAAAAAAAAACAACAACCCGCAACCACAAAACAAAAAAAAAGCCAAAAAAAAAGGATTATACTGCACAAACTCCTGAGCAACTTTTGATAATAATGATAATAATAATAATAATAATAATAATAATAACAATAATAATAATAACAATAACAATAATAATAATAATAACAATAACAATAATAATAATAATAATAATACTAATATTAATACTAATAATACTAATAATAATAATAATAATATTAATAATAATAATAACAATATTAATAATAATAATAAATAATAATAATAACAATAACAATAACAATAATAATAAATAATAATAATAATGATAACAATAATAACAATAATAATAATATTAATAATAATTTAAAAAAAAATAAAGTACATTTTTCCCCAAGAGAGTGATCGATCTCCAGTCTCCAGGTACCGTACTTGGTGTCAAGGTTCAATATCGCCGGTGTCGCCAGCAAGCCACTGACGTCCGTGTTGGGGACTTGTCATGTTGTGTTGTTCCTAGCAGGAATCAGGAAAAGCAAGGACATTGTACGAGGGGCATACCAAAAGTCTTTTACCGGACCATGAAAGAAGAAAAGTTGAAAGCTGAAATTTGATACTGACCGTTAACATTTCTCTAGGTAGTCGCCTCCCACAGTTATACAGGTACATTTTTAACATATATGTATGACCTTGAAAAGACCTTGAAAATAATTCACTTCCAGTGATCGGAAATTCGACAAAATTTACATGCATTCTAGGAAGATAATTGTTGGCTTTCCCTCCAAATGTCAGCGTTCTATCTTTCTTCCTTTATGGTCAGGTACAAAACTTCCGGTCGGCCCCTCGTAAGCCTGCCTTGACAGTTGCATTTTGGTGACAACTAGATAACCTGACTGTTCTCTTCCCTCTCTTCACTTTTTTCCTCCGTCTCCTGCTTTCTTTCTATTTTGCTCGTCCACTCTCCATTCCATCATTTTCCCAAATGCGCAAACTAAAAGAACGTGCATTCATAAAACGGCATTTATTATTTATACTCTCTCTCTCTCTCTCCCTCTCTCCCTCTCTCCCTCTCTCCCTCTCTCCCTCTCTCCCTCTCTCCCTCTCTCTCTCTCTCTCTCTCTCTCTCTCTCTCTCTCTCTCTCTCTCTCTCTCTGTTTCTTTCTTACAATACCGTATATAAGCACGCAATAATACCAGTGCACACATGTTCAAGTTTCCCAACACAACAAAGAGATTCAATCACACACACACACACACACTTTCAACTGGCTACAGAGGTAGGCTGTGTGTATTATTTCAGACTTGGGTTCAAAGAACTGACAATAGAGGGGGGGGGGGTGAAGGGGCAGGAGGTGGCGTGGATGTGAATGTGAGGGGTTGGTATAATAGTTTATAGAAAAAAAACAACGCGTGAGAAAAACTAACAAACAAAACATACACAGTTTGGATAGATAAGGTGGTTACAGTAACTCAGAAAGGTAGGGCATTAGTCGGATTTTTCTTTCTTAATGTAGGCGTTTTTGCGGCCCATTCGACCCAGTTTGGATCATTGAGAAGGCGTAGATCCTCGATAAGAATGCCCCTCCCTCGGGAACCAATTTTGTTTTTGGTTTTTGGTGTTGTTGTTTTTTGTTCTGGCAAGTGTGTTTTACGGTGCTCGGAGGTGCTGCATCAGATCATACGAGCGCGCGGGACACATTAGGCCTATACATTTCCAGTTTGGAAGGAATTAATTTTGAATTTTGCCAGGGTGGCGGTCGAAGCCTACTTTTATCGATTAGGAAAGGATTTGGTCAGATAATGTTTTCGATGGCAAAGCGCCTAACTGCTGCACCATAGTTGTTGGTCTGTCTTTTCAGATCACTGCAGATATGTGTCGTGGGTGGTTGGCGGGTGCCCTGGTGTGGTTTGCTCCTTCTTTCCTATCAAACATCGATCGTCTTTATCTCCCCTCCTCCTTTTTTGTGTTTGTTACTCTCTCGTAACTCCTCTAATCTTCGGCACTTATATGACATTGTGTTGCAAGTGCCGTGAAACTAAAAAAAGATATGTGTCACGATGCCGTGGAATCAGGCTCTTGTCAATGTTTGGGCACGTAGAGCTATTGGTATCATCTTAAAGTTTGTTCATTTATCTCGCTTTGGGGAAAAAAGATATCCATTTGTCTTGGATACAAGTCGAGATATTCGTAAATGAAGGA
>NW_004797283.1:146311-148188 GCF_000002075.1 Aplysia californica | reverse complement strand
ACACACACACACACACACACACACACACACACACACACATACACACACATACACACACACACATACACTACTCTTCACTACTGCCAAAGCACGGAGGTTCAACCATTCTAAAAAAAACTAAAGTATATTATTAATTTAAGCCAGATGGTTCGCATTTTCTAAAGATACCAAACACCAGATATACACACTGACACATTCGGGGTTTACGCGGGGTCAATGAGTACACCAACTCTCAAAAACGCACAGAACAAAATCAAATATTAGTGAAGACAATAATAATTATAATACCAAAATGTCCGACAAAGTAGGCTACATTCCTCCCCTCACTTTCCCACCAGGCGTAATCTGCACCAATACGTCGTGCTTGTTGTAAGTTCTAGATATGTGAAATATAATACATTGTATATTATATCGTATAACAGGTCACATGGCATAACAAATTCTGCTGTTTGATAAGGGGTCATAATATAAGGTCATACAAACTGTCATAGTAGTAGCTCGGGTGATTGTCGATTAGTAGGCCTACCTATCATGGTTAGTACATCAACAAACAAAACAAAATACAGAGATTTTTCTCAAGGTATAACACATTGTTAGAAGCAAGAACATGATATTTGTTATATTGATGGGGTCAAGCACAAATCAAACAAGTCCCACAATTCTCCTCTTAGAATTTTCACACTTTTGATTCCTGTATTCGCATCTTCAATTCGGAGTTTTAAAAAAATACATAGATTAGGTGAACATTTCACACCTCTTAAACAAACCCGTGTGACTACACATACTTTTGCTCTCTTTTAATTTCTATGATCTGGTCTTTTGCGTTTCCTGAAGAATTAGCTGTCACAGACATGATCGGTTTGCGCCTTGCGCCATCGATCAATTGCACCGCCTGCGATGATACATATTCTCCAACCAAGTAACCAAGTAAGTAACCAAGTAATCATAGATCTATTTATAGACCTCGCATTAAAAAAAATTAATTAAATGACAAGACATCCACCTGACTGAGACAATCATTTCTCTCCTCGATGATGGCAGACTAGCTGTCTCGCACAATTTCCGCTTTCTTCGTGTATTATGAGTTGAGAGTTTTTACATCATCTTCTAAGTATTTTAAGGCGTCATGCGTCATGGGTGGTGAAGTGCTGTTTTGGATGATGAAAACACAAGGGCGAAGAAGAGTAGTCTTTGACATGGCACTCCTGGTGTGTTATCTTCGTTTTGTTTTCTTTTGGTTTTTGCTTTTAGAATGTTCATTCAACTTGTCTGGTCATCATCATACTCATCCAGTGCCAGATCTGGCACCGACATCGGCGATCATGGTTCTCCATTCATTCCTTTGCTCGGATGCTCTCAAAAAAGCTACGTTTCCCTGATCTTTCCCTGTTACCCATTAGTTTAGGTTCCCCAAGTATGTTGTTCTGGGCCTTCACCTGCTTCACTTGCTCTAAATTTTGTCTCGTCATCCGTTCACGATATTCTAACGAACGCAGAAGAACTTACAGCTTTGTGAACATCGCAGGTTTGCGCACCATGGTTTCACCTTGTGAAAACATAAAACGAGTCTTCTGATCAAAGATGGGCGTATCAATACAAACCCCACCAATTATATTCCCCACAGAGATTCCAACAATAAGTCATAATAATCTCTTCTTTGATTACATTTTGTCAAAAGATCCAATTCATTTGAAGTTCAGCGTTTGAGAAAAAGAGCATGCATGCTGTCTTCAGTATACGTGTTGGCTACACCACTGTGCATGCAACGCTTTGTTCATGGAGATCTGCCTTCATTAAGCAAGGGGGAGACAATTACAGTACTAGTACGTGGGTGAGAGATGATTGACAGAGTTCCTTCCCTTCACACAACGCAGGGG
>NW_004797283.1:142452-143764 GCF_000002075.1 Aplysia californica | reverse complement strand
GAGGAAATCGTGAGTCAATCGTGAGGAAATCGTGAGTCAATAGTGAGGAGATCGTGAGGAAATCGTGAGTCAATCGAGTGGAAATCGTGAGGAAATCGTGAGTCAATCGTGAGGAAATCGTGAGTCAATAGTGAGGAGATCGTGAGGAAATCGTGAGTCAATCGAGTGGAAATCGTGAGGAAATCGTGAGTCAATCGTGAGGAAATCGTGAGTCAATAGTGAGTCAATCGAGTGGAAATCGTGAGTCAATCGAGTGGAAATCGTGAGTCAATCGTGTGGAAATCGTGAGGAAATCGTGAGGAAATCGTGAGGAAATCGTGAGGAAATCGTGAGTGATTACACGTAATAAATATATTAAATGTGGGTCATGTTAACAAAATGAGTTACTTTTTACAGTCCATGAATGAGGTTGTCAGCTGAGAAATAGACACGCATCAAATCTGGAGATTTTAACCTGATGCCATTTTCTTCAAATTAAAAATGTCTTTTATCATTTCATTATGGATTTTCATGTATCCATTTGTGTCCATAGGACTAAAATTAGAAATCTAACACATTTTGTCAGCGCACATTACACATAAATAAATTACAGTTGATTGATTTGGGTTATAATGGCAAACATACATACATAGTTACACAATTCTTTTGTTTATAGTAGAGGGTTTTACGGCGCTCGCAACTGCATAAGGTCATATGAGCGCCAAGGGGTGGGTGTCAGCAGAGAAGTCTTTACAAGGAATCAGACTTACTCTGCTCACCTCTCTAGCTTCGACAGCGCAAAGTCTGCTTCGACTATCAAGGCATCCCGGAAATTGCGCGTCACAAGAGAGTGACAAACATACAAAAGAAGTAGAGGAAAATGACAGTGGTAAGGATCAGGAAAGAAAAAGCAGCAGTTCCCTGTTGTAGATCAGGCACAGTTATGAGCGTGACATGAATCAGCCCATTTACAATTCTACTATGCTTGAACGAGAAAAGTCCCCCCTTAGAGAATGGCTAAAGACACTACAGTCAGTGGCACTGCCCTGGGGGTACAAAATGTTTAAAAATAGATACGTACACACAAATACAGAACGATTTCACAAACATGCCATTCATTGGTGGTCGCCACTGTGCAGCGACCTGTTTTGTTAACTACGGTTGTCCTGTCTTGTTCCACTACGCTGATGATATGAAGGCAATAGAAACTTGTTGAGGTTACTTCATTAATTTAATAATGATTCGACCCCACCCACCCCCTCAAAAAGTATAATAAAAATGAAAAATCCCAGAACATCCCAAATTTGAGGTTCGAAAATAAACAAAGAGGAGG
>NW_004797283.1:138828-140107 GCF_000002075.1 Aplysia californica | reverse complement strand
TGTGTGTGTGTGTGTGAGTTAGTGTGTATGTAGTATAAAATATAGATAGATAGGTACATAGACAGATAGCTAGATAGACAGACAGATAGACAGATAAAATACTTGTATACAAATTGTGTAAGTTCTATTCTGTTTCCGATAACTAGCCGTGCGCACTGATTCCACATCTTTGAAATTCTGGAGTGTACAACCACGAAAGCGGAATAGAGAATTAATCTATACATCTCTATATTCTAGACCTAATTTTTTGCATCTCTCAAGATTTATTGCTCCATTCCAGTAGAGTGTAAATATAGTAGGCTAATGACTTTCAATTGATGTTAAGGCACGGATCATCCCTTTCATCGAAAGGGGTCCCAGCTAGTATATATATATGCAGTGTTCTGTTACAGAATGGTATATTCTCTAACATGATATTGTGTGTAAGCTAGAGCACACATCAAAGTTGCAATGATACCATACATGACATCCTTACGATCCAAGTTAAGGCCGTCTTTGCTCAAATTTCCACTCAACTCCGGACAAATAAGATTCAGTCAAGAAGACGTTAAATGATATAAATTCTTCACATCTGCAGCTCAATACTGTTATGGCGTTTTCAAAAAGGCCTAACTCTTTTTTGTGTGAACTTTTGAGATGATCGAAAGAACCCAATTTTTAAATTTAATTAATTTTTTTTTTTTTTTTTTTTGGGGGGGGGGGGTATTTAACACAGCTTAAATAGATGGAAATGTCTACATTTAAGATAACGGTTCTGCACTTTTGAAAAATGTAGATACTATTTTGATGGACCATGGAGTGGAAAATAAATGGTTGCATTCCGTTACAACCCTCGTCTGACTTCGGCCATATTGGCAGCTTTATGGTGTCCTCGTACTGTTTCTTTCGTTTAAATGACCGCCGTACTGGACCACAGATAGTTGGTCGCTTTTCAGCACAAGGGGGCTATCCCGAAAAAATGCTGCTTTGAGAAAATCGAAGCTAAAGTTTTTGCCCCTTGTTCAGTTTCTTTAAAAGACAAGGAGAGTTTTCTCTATAACCAAACAAATATACACACCATTGAAACCAAACTTCTCCTATAGGTACGGCAAAGCCTACTTTTGGTGTAGGTCAAGATTTCTGGAAACCCCCGAAATCTGGGTAAGCCCGCTTGCCTTTAAAAGCGACCAAATCTTCTTGTAAGAGAAGAGCTTCAGTCAGCTTTACGATAGGACACAGCTCGCGCAGAAATTTGCCACGCCCCCCCTCCCCCCTAAAAATAAACCCCAACCAAACAATC
>NW_004797283.1:136912-138434 GCF_000002075.1 Aplysia californica | reverse complement strand
CCAACCAAACAATCCCCCCCTCCAAACAAAAAACAAACAAACAAAAAAACAAAAAAAACTCCCTCAAATCAACAAACAAATCTCAAACCCAAACACATTTTAAAAAGAACACAAAAAGAGGGGGGAAAATGAAATATTGAACTAATCTCAACTCTTTAGTTTCAGTAAGAGCTTTACGGCACTCGTAACACAATAAGGTCTTATAAGAGCGTAGATTAGAGGTGTTACAAGAGAGTAACAAACACAGAGAAGAAGGAGGGGAGATAAAGACAATATATGTTCGATAGGAAAAAAAAAAGAAGCAACCACACCAGAGCACGCGCCAACCACCCACAATCTCAACTCTATTCCCGTTTCAAACCCAGAACATCTGAGAACAGAATACGTCGTTCTTGACTCCTCCTCCACACCCACTCACCCACCCCAGCAAAACCTCCTCACCCACCCCTCCCCACCCCGTTCAAAAAGAAACAAAAGGATAAAAGCAGCCACCCGTTCAAAAAGAAACACGTTCTTGTAATCTTGTAAAAGTTTTACGGCACTTGCAACACAATAAGGTCATAAAAGTGCCGAAGATTAGAGGTGTTACAAGAGAGTAACAAACACAAAAAAGAAGGAAGGGAGATAAAGACGATAGATTTTTTATAGGAAAGAAGGAGCGAACCACACCACAGCACCCACCAACCACCCACAAAAAGAAACAAAAAGGATAAAACCAGCTCCGGAATCGATTCTTGGCCCAGCTCTACCATCAACACAGCCATGTTTCCAGAATGACGTATCGTCTTCCTGGCCGACAGTCTCAGCAGAGCCTCATAGATACTACTCAAAATATAAATATATGAATTACGACCTTTGGCGTCTGGCGTCCTTGACCTTCACTATATAAACTCGTCCGAAAATCGAAATCGTCAGGACTTGCGGTGAGCTTACCACTTTACACCACCCTCCACTCCCCCCGGAAAAAATAAATAAACTCTAAATAAAAATTATAATGACAAAAGACAATTACAAAAAACCCAAGCCAAAACGAAACCACAAATAAAAACAAACCAAAAAAAACAAAAAACAATCAGACGTACATACGCAAACAAACACACCCACATAAATTTAAAACACACACACACACATACACACACACACACACACACACACACACACACACACACACACACACCTCCCCCTTCTAAATAGATCTTAAAAAACACACACAAAAGACACACAAAAGACACATAAAAAGACACACAAAAGAAAGGAAAAAAAACTGGTAGTCACATCTACCCTGTTAAGATATTTTAGAGAGCCATGGTGAACGCAAAAAACAGTTGAGGGATTGGGATCAGCTTCTCACGAGCTGGTGGCCATCCCTCTTTTGCTTGAAAAAAAAAAAAGAAAGAAAAAAAAATGACAGAAAAAGAGAAAGAAAAAATTAACAAAAATGACAGAAAAAGAGAAAGAAAAAAGACAGAAAAATGACAGAAAAAGAGAAAGAAAAAAGAAAGAAAGAAAAAAGAAATTTAAA
>NW_004797283.1:132731-135847 GCF_000002075.1 Aplysia californica | reverse complement strand
GAGAGAGAGAGAGAGAGACAGACAGACAGACAGACAGACAGACAGACAGATAGAGAGAGACAGAGAGAGACAGAGAGAAAAGACAGAGAGAGAGACAGAGAGAGAGAGAGAGAGAGAGAGAGAGAGAGAGAGAAAGACAGAGAGAAAGAGACAGAGAGAGAGATAGAGAGAGAGATAGAGAGAGAGAGACAGAGAGAGACAGAGAGACAGAGAGAAAGAGAGAGAGAGAAAGAGACAGAGAGACAGAGAGAGAGAGAGAGAGAGAGAGAGAGAAAGAGTGGAAGAGAGAGAGAGACAAAGGGACTGGCCCACTCCTAACCTCTGATTTGGTCCCGGCCAGCCCCGGTGCTATAACGTGCTCATTAACTCTCTGATTACCCCGTCTCCTCATCAGCGTCTCAACATCATCGTCTTCTCATCGTCTCATCATCATCTCATCATCGTCTTATCATTGTCTCCTCCTCATCGTCTCCTCATCATCATCTCATCATCGTCTCATCATCATCATCGTCTCCTCATCGTCTCCTCATCATCATCGTCTCATCATCGTCTCCTCCTCATCGTCTTCTCATCATCATCGTATCATCATCGTCTCCTCCTCATCGTCTCCTCATCATCATCGTCTCATCATGGTCTCCTCCTCATCGTCTCCTCCTCATCGTCTCCTCATCATCGTCTCCTCATCATCATCTCTATATTATCATCTCCTAATCATCGTCTTCTCATCATCATCCTCATCTCCTCATCATCGTCTTATCATCATCCCATCATCGTCTCAACATCATCATCTTATCATCACCTCATCATCCTCTCCTCATCATAATCTCATCCTCGACCAAAGCTCAGATCGATCACAGCCGCTTCATTAGCTCAGCTGACATCACGCTCAACTTCAGAACGGACAGCTTTAGTTCGAATCCCAGACAAGGCGTTCTTAAACCCGGGGGTCGTTTTGTTGAGTTTTTAAGGCTCTCAGCTCATTTGGCTCGGTTGTATCGGAGTCGGACGTTAAATTCGGGGACCTTGCCTCATAAATAGCCTAATAGTGTTGATAAGGGCGTTTAACCCATGCACGTAAGTGTGTATTATCGTCTGACTCCACCCCTTTTCTTCCCGAATTGCCAAGGGAGCTAAGCGACAATTTGCTGAGGGGGAAATCACTCTTGGCTCTGGCTAATAACTCAGGGGAAATAACTTTTTCTTCAACTTCGCTACTCTGAGGCTCAGGAGGTGGTACTGCATTGCGTGAAGCTCACTGCTGATTGGTTCAGCTCCTGAAGTCTTTATTATCCATTCTGGTATATGTGGGCTCTAGGCCACTTACAACTGTCTGCCACGGACAAAGAGGAAAACAATTCTCTCCCCCCAGAATTAATCGCTTCCAAGCACAAGGAAGCTATCCCGAAAAATGCTGTTTTGAAAAAATCGAAGGTAAATTTTTTGCTCCTTGTTCAGTTTCTTTAAAAGAAAAGGAAAGTTTTCTCTATTACTAAAAATATATACACACCAATGAAACCAAACTTCTCCTATAGGTAGGGCAATGCCCACTTTTGGTATAGGTCAAGATTTCTGGAAACCCCCGACATCTGGGTTGAAGGCGACCAATTACCAAGACCTATCTGCTCAATACTTGGTTTGAAGACAACTGAAGTAAAAAACAACAACAAACCTACTGAGTTTCACAACATGTTAAGATTTTTCAAATGAAATTCTTTGAATATCTTGGTAACAACCCCGAATAATCTTACGGTATTGATTGAACCGATAGAATACAGTGTATTTGGTTTCTGACCTCATGGTCGTGGCAACTCAAAACGGCCAAAAATATCATACAGGACGTTGTCATTTGAAAGGTAGCGAAATAGAGAAGTGCTCCAAATAGCAGGTTGTGAAAGATCTATAATCAGAACCATCAGAAAGAGACAAACGAGCTTTTTGGCTACAGAAATAGATCAGATTGACGAGAGAACCTGCTGCTGGTTGGGAAGATAATAACATAGCGGCGGATAAACAGACGCCTCTCACTGGTGAAATAGAGAGGAAGATCCTTGCAGTTTGAACAGACACCTCTCACTGGAGAAATAGAGAGGAATATCCTTGCAGTTTGAACTGACAACTCTTTATTAAGTTGGTCAGTTTGAGTAATCACTTCACAGCACTTAGTTTTTGGCACCTCTTCCATGTCCCTTAACCAACAAAAACAGAATCAAAAACATCCCTCCTCAAACCCCACAAAAAAGCAACAAAAAACAACAACCAACAACCAACAACCAACAACCAACAACCAACAACAACAGCAACAGCAACAACAACAACAACAACAACAACAACAATAACAAAAGCAACAACAACAACAGCAACCCACAACCCAACAAAGCGAACAACCCCAAATAATGTGAACCTATAATTCAAATCAAAGTTACAAAAAACAAACAAGAAACAAAAATGGAAATCCTCTTTGTAGACCACTCACAGGAATGGGCAAAGATAATACATTTCCCACAACTACAAGACGGTAGATAAACAAACAGCTCCCTCTGGTGAAATACTGAGGAATATCCTTGAAGTTGGAACTGACAACTCTTTATTAAGTTGGTCAGTTTGAGTAATGACTTCACAGCACTTAGTTTTTGGCACCTCTTCCCTGTCCCTTAACCAACAAAAACAGAAACAAAAAACACCTCTTCCCCCCCCCCCCAAACAAAAACAAACACCCCCCCTCCCCCAAAAACGCCAAAAACAAACAGCAACCCACCCCCCTAAAAAATTAATTAAAAAAAAACAAAAAACAAAAAACGAACCATAACCCAACAAAGCAAACAACCCAAATTACTTTAAAACTAGAATTCAAATCTAAGTTAAAGAAAAAAAGCAAAAATGAAAATCCTATTTGTAGACCAGTCACAGGAATGCGCAGAGAACAATACACATGTATTGACTGCAACCAAAAGATGGTAGATAAACAAACAGCTCTCACTGGTGGTAAAATAGTCCTTGAAGTTTGAGCGGACATCTCTGTTTTGAAGTGGGTCAGATTGAGGGATGACTTCGCGGCACTTAGTTTTTGGCACCTCTTTCCTGTCCCTTAACGAGAGCAATCACTCACGCTTTCGTAA
>NW_004797283.1:127727-129409 GCF_000002075.1 Aplysia californica | reverse complement strand
TGCGTTGGCTCAGTCGGTAGTATGCTGGACTACTAAGCGGATGGCTCTGGTTCGAGTCTCAAGCTGGGTGTTTTTTACTTTCTTTCTTTCTTTCTTTTTCTCTCTTTCTTTCTTTCTTTCTTTCTTTCTTTTTCTCTCTCTTTCTTTTTCTTTTTTTCTCTCTCTCTTTCTTTCTTTCTTTCTCTCTCTTTCTCTCTTTCTCTTTCTTTCTTTCTTTCTTTTTCTCTCTCTCTCTCTCTTTCGTTCTTTCTTTTTTTCTCTCTCTCTCTTTCTTTCTTTCTTTCTTTCTATAGCTGGCCTCCCCTGGAGGGCTGCAGTATGCTGGATGCGGTCAGATATTTTGGGACAACTTTTTTGGAGGTGTTGGCCATGGCCGGCACATATTCTGGTCCGGGCCGAGTTTTACCTTATTGTTTTTTAGTAATAGTTTAACGGCACTTGCAACTCAAAAAGGTTAGATAAGTGCCGAAGATTAGAGGTGTTACAAGAGAGTAACAAACACAAAACAGAAAAACGGGGAGATGAGGACGAACGATAGATGTTTGATTGGAAAGAAGGAGCAAACCAAATCAGAGCACTCGCCAACCACCCCAGGGTATTGTCTTGCAGCAGCGGTGTGTTATCGAACCTTGGTCGCTTTGTGGAGTTTTCAAGGCTCTCAGTCTAACTGGCTCAGTCCTATCGGAGACGGACATTAAATTTGGGGGAAGTGCCTCTGAGATAACCGGATAGCGTTGGTAGAGGCATGCACCCTCTACACTCTGATGTCTCGTTTGTTTCCGTAAGTGTTTTACGGCGCTGGCAACTTCATTAGGTAATGATAACAAGTAAATAGCATTTGTAGAGCGCATGTCCCCGCTCAACAGCAGGCACTATACGCTTTACACTATATTATTACCCCAGCAGACCATAGAACACTCAGAAACATTATCAGCTTCCTGGGAGACATACAGTGCTAGCAGCTGGTTAAGCGCTCAAACACTAACATATAAGCGCGAGGGACCTAGTAAACATTTTTAGTTTGGTAGGAAATAATTTAGAATTTTTGCCTGGGTGGCGACGGATTTTAGGACCACCAAGGGATCTTTAACGTGTACAACTTACACAAAAGACCTCCGAGAATTTTAGCTCTTATCCGAGAAGGTTAGGTGCTAGATCTCATCTCACAAAGATCAGGGGCGTGGCTGAAAGACAGTAGCAAGAAGGAGCCAAAGAATATATATATATATATATATATATATATATATATATATTTATATATGATGAGATAAGTGGTAGACAGTGTAAACTTTATCCTCACAAAGTGGACGTTGAACCCTAAGGACAGGCAATATTCCACTTGAATTGATGATACCTGACAACGACTACCCGACTATCTCCAGACAATTTCACACCACCGAGAGATGGGACAAGAATAATGATATGAAACTGAACCTTGATTGAGCGAAATCAAATAGGCAAGGGAAATAGATTGTGTCTATAATAATGTTTGTATCGTAGTCAACTGAAAGTACGTGTGTTTACTTTCGCAACGAGTGATTGTATCTTTTACGCGTGAACTGGATAGGGATTTTGAAGAATACACCAAAAGGGGAAAGTAGAAACGATTATGCAAATGATTGTGAGAAGTGAGGGTGGAAGTAATAAGAAAGACAGAGAGGGAGATGGAGGAAAGGGGGGGG
>NW_004797283.1:123579-125524 GCF_000002075.1 Aplysia californica | reverse complement strand
TAACGATAATAATAATAGTAATAATAATGACGATGACAATGATAATGAAAAGAAGAAGAAAGAAGAAGAAGAAAGAAGAGGAAAAAAGAAGAAGAAGAAGAAGAAGAACCACCACCACCAACAACAACAACAACAACAACAACAACAACAACGACAACGACAACAACAACGACAACGACAACGACAACGACAACGACAACGACAACGACAGTAAACAGATAGAGGCCCTGTCTTTCAGCCCCTGTAAGACCCACCCACAGAAAGCATTCAGTCCAATGACCATAGGCCTTGGGGTAGATCGACCACCCTCGACTTCTGAGATCATCCGTGCAGACGCTAGATTCAAATTCCGACTTCTGCCTGGTTGTTATCGTTGCTAATGTTTAAGCTTAGTAAGGGTTGATTTTTTTTGTTCGTAAGAGTTTTACGGCACTTGCAACACAATAAGGTCATATAAGTGCCGAAGATTAGAGGTGTTACAAGGGAGTAACAAACATAAAAAAGAAGGAGGGGAGATAAAGAAGATAGATGTTTGATAGGAAAGAAGCAACGAATCTATCTATCCATCTATCTCTTTTTTTCGCTCTCTCACTCTTCCATTCACCCCCTGCCACCGCCTCCTTAACACGCCCCTCCCCTCCTTAAAATGACCCCCTCCCCCGGAAAAACACCCCCCATTAAAAAAAAACACAACCCCCCCAAAAAAACACCTCAAAACCAAAACCAAAAACCCCCGCCACTTTCCTCCCAAGATGGACGAGGATGACATCTGTGAGCGAGCCCAGGCAGAGTGAAGGAAAGCAACTTCAAGAGCTGCCATTAACCTGTTTAAAGCCTGGCTTGTTACGTAATCCCATTTACCAGCCTCGGAGTCCCAGCTTAGGCGGTAAATGGGTTAAAATTAATACTGATGGACGTGAAATAGACGCGGGGTTCCGGGAATCAAACGGGGGGGATTCCCGATGTAATTTGGGGGGAAACCCCTCGGCAAAAGGATCTGTCTACAATTTTGTGTTCAAATGTCTCTTCCGATTTCTCGTCCGGTTTTCAGGAATGGAAATCTGAGATATGCAGGAGAAAACTTGTATGGTTTTCCCTCTTTCGTTCTGTTTTTGTGTAAGCGTTCATTCAACGCCTTTCTAGACATGAAAGGGTCATTTGGAAGGAGGCTTCTTCTCACAACTGACTGCAAGATTTTCTGTGATCTTTATCTTGTCAGACAGGGCATCCGGTGTGACATGTTGTTAACGGATATTTTGTCAGTTTGTCCTCTTGTCGCCTGTTGCATTTTTGTTTGTTGTTGTTGACAATAATATAGATTAGCAAATGGGATCCGGGGTTTTAAATTATTGCTTTGCTTTCTGTGTTGTATAATTTTGTTTATTCAGACATGTAAATTAGCAAAAGGAACTCGGGATGCTCTGTCATAGCTTTGCTTTCCCTGTTGTATTTTATTTAACATTGTTTTTATTTAACATTGTTTTTATTTAACATTGTTTTTATTTAACATTGTTTTTATTTAACATTGTTTTTTATTTAACATTGTTTTTATTCAACATTGTTTTTTTATTCAACATTGTTTTTTTTATTCAACATTGTTTTTATTCAACATTGTTTTTATTCCACGTTGTTTTTATTCAACATTGTTTTTATTCCACGTTGTTTTTATTTAACATTCTTTTATTTAACAATGTTTTATTTAACACCGCGAAGTAACAAATGGAACATGTTATTATATATTGCGTTGCCTTCTTTTTTGCCCCCCTTTTCTTTCTTTTAATATCGTGGTTTTTTCCCTCCTTCTCCTTCTCCTTCTCCTTCTCCTTCTCCTTCTCCTTCTTCTTCTTCTTCTTCTTCTTCTTCTTCTTCTTCTGGTTAGGGGGAGTGGTGGGTGGGAGGGAGGGGAGGTTATAGTTTGTTTAATCGTGTAATCTTGAGCCACTCA
>NW_004797283.1:120219-122798 GCF_000002075.1 Aplysia californica | reverse complement strand
GGTGCATTAATCTATCTCACTGGCTGAAAACGTGACTGGGGACTGGGTTTTATAAGCACCTGCGCCTCTGTGGAATGCTGCACACCAATCAAGAGGCGGGGGATCACAAATAATCTATTCCACTGACAAGCTGTTGAGATGCACCTGGCCCAGAAAACACATTTTTACACAGGACATACCCCCCCCCCACCCACCCCTTTCCAAGAAAATAAAAAAATAAAACTATTTCATTCTTTTAACACTTGTACTTTTGGGAAGATTGATGGAAAGGGAAGCAGAGGCAGACAGTGGGAAAAGGTACTGGACAGGTTGACAACATGAATGGGAACAGCCAGTACGACAGACACCATCGCTGCAACGCAAGACAGAGTGAAGTGGAGGTCCATGATCGCCCACGCCAGTCGGTAAGGCACCGGATGATGATGATCTACATTGTGTAGATTTTCTGGCCCTATTCAACTGAATTTAGAATTTGAATTTCGTCTTTATATTTCATGAGCACATAGCAGCCAATACCATTGAATGTTGGAGGGCTTTTTTTTGGTTACGGCTGTTTTTTTCTTTCTCTATTGTTTTGTTTTTGTAGAGTTTTTTCGGCGCTCGCAACTGCGTAAGGTCATATGAGCGCCAGAAGATTAGAGGTGTTACAAGCGAGTAACAAACATAAAAAATAAGGAGGGTAGATAGGGATGATAGGTGTTTGATAGGAAAGAAGGAGCAGACCACACCAGAGCACCCGCCAACCACCCGCTTTCTCTATTGTTTTTTAAAGCTAGTGTAAATTGTGTATCGCTTAAGGACCACCTATCTATTTTTTCTTTTTTAAAGAGGACGTTGCTATCCTCTAGATACAAAAGAAGCCAAGACTTCAGCTTCAGGTTGTATCATTCCGGCTTTGGACTCAGAACAAGGCGAGAAGTCGGGAACACATACTGCACTTTGATCAAGGACTACCTAGCTATAATCCGTCTCACCGTCATTGCTTGACAATAATATAAGTAAGCCAGAACTCCTAAATCCATCATCCACTACTGGAAGCTTCTAACAGACACATTTGACCAAGAAAAATAATTGTAGAAGCTTGTTTGTTTGTTTAAGTAGAGGCTTTACGGCGCTCGCAACTGCATTAGGTCATATGAGAACCAGAAGATTAGAGGTGTTACAAGAGAGTAACAAACATAAAATAGAAGAAGGGGAGATAAGGACGATAGATGTTTGATAAGAAAGGAGAAGCAAACCACACCAGAGCACCCGCCAACCACTCACATTGTAGAAGCTTAACGTTCCTTGGGTGACTGCAAGGTCATTTAGGAGGCGAGAATATTCCAATTTATTTATTTATTATTGTTATTTTTGCAAGTGTTTTAAGGCGCTCGTAATGGCATAAGGTAATAAGAGCGGGCATCTCCGATAGGACTAAGCCAAACCAAATGGGAAAACATGTGCAAAGTATCTTTCCTGGGACAAGACGTCGGGCCGAGCAGAGGCTTGAACCACCAAGCCCGAAATCTTACGATAACGAGTTCCTTAGCCTAACTGCTAATTACCGACTACCGTCGCCACGATGTTAATTGACAATGTACATGTACAGTAGCTGGTAATTTTTGGCTTAAAAACAACAACAACAAAAAGAACAAGAAAAAGAATAAAAACAACGACAACAACAAACAGTCACGTTATTTCAGATGCCGTACCTCAGAATTTACCATTCATCTCCGAAAAGAATGGTGGTGAACGGTCTTTAAAAACTCCCCAAAACAAGCTTTGTTAAAAGAGCGCTTAACTTTAGACTCGAACCATTGCGGCTTGCAGCATAGCCTGTGTGATATCAACACAGCTAACTAACTGTACGACCACCATAGCATTACACAGTGCAGATTCGTAAAGGCGTTATAAACACTATTTAATGTTGCCCTCAACGGAAACGGTTTTTAACTCTTTAAGGACTGGTGGGGCACCTGAGGTCTATTTTGGCTATTACAAGGCCTAGAGGGCCGATATTTGCTGTAGGACATCGTGTGTTAATCAAAAATTCAACAAGCCAAAATTTAGAGCTAGGTGTTGTTGGTATCCTGTGAAAGTTACATTAAAATTGAATAAGAAACAGAGCAGAAAAATGGGATAATATGTGAAAAAATAGAATTGTGAGAAAACAGCTGATACAGGTAAGAAAAGGCTAGAAACATGTGCTTTTGCCGAAAAACTTGACAAAAAAAGACAGCTTTAGGGTGTAGCAAGGCTTACATACGTTTCTGGATATTGTTCAGGAAGTGTCCAGGTACTATAATATGTAATAAACCCAATTTACAAAATTTGACCCCCAAACACGATTTCTAGGTGCCCCACCAGCCCTTAACGACGCGGGTTCTTGTCAATGGAAACAGCTTGTAGTAGCACTTTTTTGGACTACATTTCCATATCTAAACAGATTTTTTTCGTTCTTTGTTTTCTTCTTCTGAAACTTTAATGGGCATGCAACAGAATTTCCTTTTTTTTTTGCGAAACATCGCTTACATTTCAAAACACATTTCTGTGTGGATTTTACCGAGAAAAAAACCCTTTGATTTAAAGGCACCAAC
>NW_004797283.1:119014-120119 GCF_000002075.1 Aplysia californica | reverse complement strand
CCCCGTAAATTTTCAGTTTCCAAGGACTCTCAAGCTATGGAAATTACCAAATTTTGACAGCCACTTTCTCGCACAATTTACCTCTGAAACCAGACGAACCTCGATGTCTTTCAATCACAAATATTTCGACTTCTTTTCAACATAGATTGGTAATTTTTTTCACCAAAAGCAAGGCAAATGAAGAGGCCTTAAAATGATATATATAATTCCATATGCCCAAAAATTGACGAGAGCCTGATTCCGCCACGTCGTGAGACATATCCAGTAAGTGTATGATTGCTGAAAATGTACAAAATTATTGGCTTTGGTCTACCTCTGATCGGACGATGCATGTGTCCGCTTCCTCCCTTTCAAAGAGTTAATAAAAATTATAATGTCAGTAGATTCAAACCCAAGTCCGTGGGTGGTTGGCGGGTGCTCTTGTGTGGTTTGCTTCTTCTTTCCTATCAAACATCTATCGTCCTTATCTCCCCTTTTTCTTTTTTATGTTTGTTACTCTCTTGTTGTAACACCTCGAATCTTCTGGCGCTCATATGACCTTATGCAGTTGCGAGCGCCGTGAAACCTCAAATAAAACTATAAAAAAACGCAAGTCCTCTAATCACATGCCTCTGACACGTCATGCCGCATTTCTCAGAAACATAAAAAAGTTAAACTCGACCCATCTCGAAACGAATAAATATACACGACATGTATTTTTTTTTCGTCTGCGTTTTCCATTTACGTCCATTCACTTCGTCACCGGAATCTTGCCATTTGCATGCTTAATGACAGCTGAGACAAACGCTCCAAATTTCCAATGTATTTCACAATCTGCTTATTATGTATGATATTACCTGCAGGGGAGACTTAACAGAAGTGGTACACACACACACGCGCGCGCGCTCACAAACATACATACACACACGCGCGCTCACACACACATACATACACATACGCGCGCACGCACAGACGCGCGCGCACACACACACACACACACACACACACACACACACACACACACACACACATATGCATACACACAGACACACACACAGACGCACACAAACAGACGCACACAAACAGACGCACACACACAGAGACACACACACACACGAACACAAAA
>NW_004797283.1:113154-115726 GCF_000002075.1 Aplysia californica | reverse complement strand
TAGACACCTACATTATAACGTAATGCGCTCGTCAATTTGGGGGCATAAGGAGTAATTGGTTTCATCTTAAAACCAGTCCATTTGCCTTGCTTTTATTTTAAAAAATAAACAACTGTCCATTTAATTTATCTTGGATACAAGTCAAGGTATTGGCAAGTGAAGGAGGGGGAGGTTGCCTGATTTCAGAGATAAAATTAGCGACAAAATGGCCGCCAAAGTTGATTTATTTCGTTAGCTTGAGAGTCGTTGAAAATTTACATTTATTAACGTTTTTCGGAAAATTCCACATATAAATGTGGTCTTTAATGGACATGAAAGGTGTTGAGCCACCCCCCCCCTTCTCAAAAAAAAAATTCGACAAAAATTCCCAAACCTGTGGGAAAATGCCAATTTCTTCACTTTCTTTATTTTGACGAGCGCCTGATTTCACCACGCTGCCTCTCAATATATTTTGAAAATCACGAAATGACGTAAAACACAAAATTGATGGGGGGTTGACACACGCTGCCACGGCTCTGTGTATAATCTGTTGGTACTATTTTCTCACCAAAGTCGATATCCTGTGCGGAGTTTCGACATGAAAACGGCCAGAATCGATAAGGGGAAGCCAGGCATTTAAGCTAAACAATTTGGAGTTTATTTGAGAGAAAGAGAAGCAAATCGACCCTTCCGTGTCCGAGAAGTGGCAAAGAAATGTTCAACGGAAGACAAAAATAGCAAATGCTGTTACTTTACAACAGAACAAAAGTGCGCAGAAAACGAAACGGAAGGGTGGGAAAAAGGAATCGAAATGTACAGAAATACATCAGTGATGCTTCCATGGAAGGGCATGACCTCACCATCGATCGGTTTTGTTTTAGTAAGGTTTTACGGCGCTCGCAACTGCATAAGGTCATATGTTTGTTCCAGTAAGGTTTTACGGCGCTCGCAACTGCATAAGGTCATATGTTTGTTCCAGTAAGGTTTTACGGCGCTCGCAACTGCATAAGGTCATATGTTTGTTCCAGTAAGGTTTTACGGCGCTCGCAACTGCATAAGGTCATATTATATTTGTTCCAGTAAGGTTTTACGGCACTCGCAACTACATATTAAGGTCATATGAGCGACAAGAGGTAGGTGTCAACAGAGAAGTCCAAACCGGGAATCAGACTTACTCTGCTCACCTCTCTAGTCTCAACAACACAAAGTCTGCTTCCACTATCAAGGCACCCCGGAAATAGCGGGTCACAAGAGTGTGACCAAAATACAAAAGAAGTAGAGAAAAAATGACAATAGTAAGGATGAGGAAAGAAAAAGCAATAGTTCCTCCTATGTTTTTCAGGCACGTTATGAGCATGGCATTGAAAAGTCAGCCCATTAATTACAAATTTTCTGTGCATAAGAACGTGTTAATATCCCCCCTTTGGAAATGGCCTAAAGACGCAGTCAGTATACACTGCCCTGGAAAGGGGGGGGGGAGGAAGTGGGTATTGATCAGTTTGGGAAAAATGGCGGACTGACAGGACAAAATGGCGGCTTAAAAGGGCGGAAGTCATGACCAGTAAGATGATGAAGGGGGCAGAGACGGGGCACAGAAGTTACATTGTTATATGTAAACATACGAAGATTGATATCATGTGATCAATAAACCAGAGGGTAGCACGGCAATTATCTCATTGCACAAACCGAAGCTGTTTCATTCGTGTATTGATTAGAATATTCATGTATTCATCAAGTAGAAGCTAAATTATTGTGTCGACAAGAGTAGTTCCTTCGGACTGCTGTCAGGTAAAAATTAAAATCCAATTATCTTTTAGTTTTAGTTTTAGTTTAGGTTTTACCGCGCTCGCAACAGCATAAGGTCAAATAAGTGCCACAGATTAGAGGTGTTACAAGAGAGTAACAAACACAAAAAAAAGAAGGAGGGGAGATATAGACGATAGATGTTTGATAGGAAAGAAGAAGCAAACCACACCAGAGCACGCGCCAACCACCCACATATCTAATTATTATTCTTACCCCAAATCTTAGGTTCGAGCCTCAGCTCGGTCCGACGTTGTCTACTTTGGAAGGGCAATTTACACGAGTTTTCCATTTTTGGCTCGGTCCTTTCAGAGACGGACGATAACCTCAGAGGTCCAGCCCTCTTAAATAACCAAATAGTGTTGATAGGGGGAAGGGGGGGGGGGGGGCGTTAAACCTTTATTAGTTCACCATTTTCATCCAATTCTAAAACCACTCTAACTACTGTATACTTTTAATTTTGAAAAATGTTGCTGAAAGGGTATAGGTATAACTCCTTCTATCAACGTTTACATTGTGAAGAGTAGCTTCGAAAACCTACACAAAGTGCTGTTGGACATTTTTGGCCGTTTTGAGTTACTCAGACCGTGAGGTCAGGTTGGCAATATGTCTGTCTGGGCTGGGGAGTAGGAGGGAGGGAGGGGGGAGAGAGAGAGAGGGAGAGAGAGAGAGAGAGAGAGAGACAGAAAGGGAGACAGCGACAGAGACAGAGAGACAGAGTGAGATAGAAGGAGAGAGAGAATGAGAGAGTGAGAGAGTGACAGAGAGATGGGAGGGACAGACAGAGACA
>NW_004797283.1:110216-111914 GCF_000002075.1 Aplysia californica | reverse complement strand
CATACACACACACAAACAGAAAAAAACCCAACCAGAAAAGACAACCTACCGCTTCCCCCTAAAGAAGAAGGAAAAAAAACCCCGACCCCCCCCCCCCCCAAAGAAAACGACAAAAACCAAACAACTCCCCGGCCAAAATAAAATGACAACAACGTTGGTAGATATAGATGTAGATAGTTGCGGGTTGTGGGCGCTTAGAGTAGATCTGAGAGGTTTTCGCACCCAAGCTGTATAATCGTGTGAGTCAGCGACCATGGGATGACAACGTTTTAGGTCTGGTTCTCTCACTTTTGAGTTCCTTTTAGTTTTAGTAAGTGTTTTACGGCACTTGCAACACAATAAGGTCATATAAGTGCCGAAGATTAGAGGTGTTACAAGAGAGTATCGAACACTAAAAAAGAAGGAGGTGAGATAAAGACGATAGATGTTTGATAGGAAAGAAAAAGCAAACCACACCAAAGCACCCGCCAACCGCCCTCTTATATTTGAGTTGAAAGTTGTGGCATATTATACCTCTCTCTGATGAAGAGCAAAAGTAACATGGTTTTAGGCCGGAATATGTAGGAATAGGATGTTCTAACATTTACATAATTTATTACAATGCAGAGGAAATCAAGGGGAAGGCAAAATATATACCACAACTCCAAGCAGTAAAAATTCTGAGTTAGAACATAGAGCAAAAATAACATGGTATAAATAAAATGAAGTTGTTCCTGCATCCGATCCGGACACTGAGGATTGCTTTGTTAGTTTAGTTTAGTAAAGAGTTTTACGGCACTTGCAACACAATAAGGTCATATCAGTGCCGAAGATTAGAAGTGTTACAAGAGAGTAACAACAAACGTAAAAAAGGAGGAGAGATAAGGACGATAGATGTTTCAGAGGAAAGAAGGAGTAAACCACACCAGAGCACCCGCCAACCACCCACATTGCTTTGCCCGTGAAACAACTTCCTGAGTCTTCGACATATTGAGGTAGGGTATCGTGATAAAACTTCGGAAAATGTCGGAATAGGAGTTCTAAGAGTTCCATAACTATGAGGCACAGGGTGCACAGGGGAAGGCAAAATATACTCCGACTTGAAACAGTAAAATAGAAGTCGGTGATAACGGATTTAATTTTGAACAAAAAGAAAATTACAGAAAAAAAACCCGAATGAAATTGATCTAAAAAAAAAAGAAGAACAAAAAAAAAATACAGAAGAAAGAATCAATTTGAGACGAAACAGAAAGAAACACAGAAAGAAGGAAAGAAGGAAGGAAAGAAAGAAAGAAAGAAAGAAAGAAAAAGAAAGGAAACAAGAAAGAAAAGAAGAAAGAAAGAAGGAAAGAAAGAAGGAAAGAAAGAAAGAAAGAAGACAGACTACAGTTAAAACAAGGCAGCCAGCCGTCTACAATGTTCCCCTGTCTATGTGACTGTTGGGGGAATGGGCGGACAAGATAAACATACTACCCTATAGGCAAATATTGGAGCCAGGGGAGAGAAATCGATAATTATTCTAGTTCCTTTTTGAAAATTGAAAGGGGTAAGAGACGGGAGAATCTCAAAATTAGACTTGTGCTTTTTAGTTCCTCGTGGGGATGGTATTTTATATAATACACACACATATAACACAAACACATACACATATTAAAAAAATATATTATATACACACTCACACACAAACACACACACACACACACACACACACACACACAC
>NW_004797283.1:108931-110116 GCF_000002075.1 Aplysia californica | reverse complement strand
CCCCCTTGGACTTGTCTTCGAAACGATGGTATACGCACAAGACGCGAGTATGTTTTTTATGCTCTTTTTCTTGTCTTGTTTTGTTTAAGTTTTAGAAATCCTGTCTGTTCGGGAAAATAAATGACCTGGTTGCGTGGGGCTTTGCGTTTGCTGCAAACGGCTTCTAAACAATGATAGATAGTTCCTCTATAATGTGAATCGTTGATGATCAAGGATGCTATAAGGCACACACACACACTCACACATACACACACACACACACACACACACACACACACACACACACACACACATACACACACTCAATCACACACACACACACACACATACACACACACACAAGCACACACACATATTATATACACTCCTACGCATACGCACACGTATACAAATACACACATAAGCACACATACACACACTCACATGCACACACACACACACACAATCATACAGACACACAAAAGTGCACACACACACGCACACACACAGATATGCACGCACGTTCGCAAGCATGCACATACAAAAATATACAGAGGTCTGTATATATGGTCTGCATATAGCACAGAGGTATGATGATTAAGGATGGTGCTTTTCGACACACACACACACACACACACACACACACACACACATATATACGCACAGAAACACACACACAAACACACATATGTAATATATATTTTGATATAATATAGGCTATATTACAGCCTATGTTATAAAGATATCCTTTTTAAAGATAATATGTATACATGAATTTATAATTATTATATAGATTGTTATTGTCGTTGTTACAGTCCACAATGTTGCTATCGTTTCAGGCAAAGTTTTAAAAAAAGTTTCGAGCCCACCTCGTGATCTAAAAAAAACAGACAGACAAAATCTCTCACTAAGAATTCTTTGATTTTCTTATAACATAAGTCGAACCGCTCGATGGCAGGTATGATTGAGCGAAAGATAATGTCTGTAATTATTCCCTTTTTCTGGAGATCACGATTTTGGAGGGGCGAGAGATGAGGAAATGTCTAAGAATGTAGACAGAGGAAGACACACAGTAGTCTAAGCTGATATCATTATCTACCGATTTCACGCGTATTCTAAGACTTTAAGATTTGAAGTGTAGAAATATGTTGAAATACTGAAGAGAGAGAGAGAGAGAGAGAGAGAGAGAGAGAGAGAGAGAGAGAG
>NW_004797283.1:106397-108607 GCF_000002075.1 Aplysia californica | reverse complement strand
GGAAGAGAGAGAGAGAGAGAGAGAGAGAGAGAGAGAGAGAGAGAGAGAGAGAGAGAGAGAGAGAGAAAGCAACTGGAGTCGTGAATCAATAAGCCTTCAACAACGAATCCTGAACATTTGAATGTTTTGTTTTTTTCTTTGACGAGGCTTCGTTTTTAAGAACTGAACCAGAGTGGCTTTGTAAAGGAAGACAATATGTACATAGTTATCTTGGCTTAGTTGGATCTATACTTAGGCTTGACCTGGAATGTCCATCTTTTAAAGTAATTACCATTTTAAAAAAAACAAACAGTAATAGCCGCTGTAGTCCTGTGCTAATGGCGTACTCAATCGTAAACGAACAAAAAAAAAGGAGTAGTAGAGAGGAAAACTGGATGGAAAGATAGTAATAAACAGTCTTTAAAGTGATTTGGTACTATTGTTTTACCAAATCTAAATAGCCGCTGTAGTCCTGTGCTAATGGCGTACTCAATCGAACACGAACCAAAAATAGCAGTACTCTTTGTTTCAGTAAGTGTTTCACGGCACTTGCAACAAAATAAGGTCATACAAGTGCCGATGATTAGAGGTGTTACTAGAGAGTAACAAACACACACAAAATAAGGAGGGGAGATAAGGACGATAGATGTTTGATAGGACAGAAGAAGTAAACTACACCAGAGCACCCGCCAACCACCCAAGCATTGGTCTGGAGGAAAACTGGATGGAAAGATAGTAGTCCTTAGTAATATTTTACCGATTGCTTATTTATGCTGTTGGGGGTGTGGAGGAGAAAGAACGAGAGAATGGGGTTGAGAGAGTAAAAGACATACAGAGAAAGTGTAGGAAGGTATAAAGCAGGGTGAGACAGTGAGAGAGAGAGAGGGGTGAGAAAGTTAGAGGAAGAGGGAGTGAGAGAGAGATGGAGAGATGGAGAGAGAGAGAGAGAGAGAGAGAAAGAGAGAAAGAGAGAGAAAGAGAGAGAAAGAGAGAGAGAGAGAGGGCGAGGAGAGGAGGGAAGGGAGAGACAGACAGAAAATGAGGCAGAATCAAACAAACAAATAAACACCACACACACACACACACACAGAAACAAAAAAGAAAAATACAAGAATATAAACAAACATACAAGAATATAAACAAACAAACAAGAATATAAACAAACATACAAGAATATAAACAAACATACAAGAATATAAACAAACATACAAGAATATAAACAAACATACAAGAATATAAACAAACATACAAGAATATAAACAAACATACAAGAATATAAACAAACATACAAACAAAACCCCCACAAAAAACAAAATCTTAAATAACCAAAGAGCGAGTAGAAACATCTCCAACATCACAATAATAGGGACGTCATCTGTTGACAACCGACACCTCCCCCCCCCCCCCCCCCCCCCCCCTCCCCCCCCCCCCCCTCCCCCCCCCCCGCCAACCTCCTCCACCTCTCCTCCCTGCCTCACCCACCCTGAGGCCTAGCCCAGACTTGACGTTTTGGTCACATGACCCAATAGGCCGCACCACCAGCTGCCCCCGGACATCTGACTTTGTTTACCGCAGGTCGGGATCACACCGATTGGTCATCGTGTCCGGCCATCTCTGTATTATAGAATAATAAGAAGAAGAAGGAGAAGGAAAAGGAGAAGGAAAAGGAGAAGGAAAAGGAGAAGGAAAAGGAGGAGAAGGTGGAGAAGGTGGAGAAGGTGGAGAAGGAGGAGAAGGTGGAGAAGGAGGAGAAGGAGGAGAAGGAGGAGAAGGAGGAGAAGGAGAAAGAAAAGGAGAAGGAGAAGGAGAAGGAGAAGGAGAAGGAAAAGGAGAAGGAGAAGGAGGAGAAGGAGGAGAAGGAGGAGAAGGAGGAGAAGGAGGAGAAGGAGGAGAAGGAGAAAGAGAAGGAGAAGGAGAAGGAGAAGGAGAAACTTTTACTTTTACGGGTGGATCAGTGCCACCCATACTTTACACAGCAGTTTGTATCAATTTGTCTTTACTTAATCGTATTTTCCTACAACAATTGAGGACCAATTAATCAATTTAAACAATTTTTCTTCATCAATTTATATAAAATACTATAAATCTCCATCGGGCGGAAAATGTGGTTGTTCACAGCTCTTCTCACTTCTCGCTTTTCTTCTAAAATGTCTCATTTCTGTCTCTCTCTATCTCTCTCTCCCTCTCTCTCCCTCCTCTCTCTCTCCCTCTCCCCCCTCTCTCTCCCCCCC
>NW_004797283.1:103121-104544 GCF_000002075.1 Aplysia californica | reverse complement strand
CCCTGTCTGTCTTCAGAGTCCCGTCCTAAATATTAATCCCATCAAGTCACGGAATTTGCATCCCTCCCTCTTAATCTGCTCCTGACATCTCTCTCGGCTGCTAGCTTTTTTATTACCTTGCTCCTATCCACCCGCTAGGCCTCAATTTGGTTCTGTAATCTCATTGGTTCATACCATACATTCAGACATGACGTCATATGCGCAGACGACTCGTGTGCTGACCTTTTGCAAGTATCGACGTTATGATTTGGCGCAAATGTCCCCATTCCTTCTGTTAGTTTGACAGATTCAGCGCGTGACTGAAACGTAGATTTTGACCCCTCAAGTTTCGGAAGCAGCAAGTTTTAAAGCTTTTCTAGACTAATCGCTAACCCAAAGTTACAATATGATATCTGCTCTGTATCTAATTTTGGGAAATTTGACGTTAAACAAATTCTGAATTTTACAACATGTCAAGCGGTTTTTCGAACGCAATTCTTTGAATATCCGGACGACGACACGGATTAATCTTACGATTTTGATAGATCAGCAAATTGAACATTAACTGACTTCTGACAATGTGGTATTTGTAACTCAAAACGGTCAAAAATGTCAGATAGAAATTGTAATTCTGAGGTTGTTGGGTGTCCATTAAATTCTTTTTTTCCCCGTAAAGTGATGCAGACGATAGCTTGAAAACTTAGTATTTTCAGTGTCTGCCCTCCCTACAAGGCTCATTTCTGAGAGCTGCACTCGATGACACCAGGGTTATCGCAGGATTTTAAAATTATGTTTTGTTTGTATATAAGTGTTTTACGGTGCTCGCAACTGCATAAGGTCACATGAACGCGCGGGACACACAAAATATTTTCTGTTGGTAGGAAATATTGAATTTTGCCCAAGTGGCGGCCGAAACACTCTTATCGATTTTAGACCACCAAGGTATCTTAAACGTGCACGACTTGCACACGGGACCTCCGAATATTTTCCCCCTTGTCCGAGAAGGCTAGGTGTAGATCTTTCCAACCAGTAGATCAGGGGTGTGTGAAAAAAATGGTGAAATGGCATATGTTTAACGCCCCTATCAACACTATCAGGTTATTTAAGGGGCGGAACATCCTAGTTTAACGTCCGTCTCCGATAGGACCGAGGGGTGTGGCTGAAAGACAGCAGTAAGAAGGAGCCAAGGAGTAGAGCCAAGGAGTAGAGCCAACCTCTCTGGCTACATGCGTGACCAAAGTGGTACGGATTTCATGATTTCTAGGATTTAGGTCTACATTTGTTTACTACTGTTTAAACTATGCGTTCCATTGCGTGTTGGATTTTTGTTCTTTTAGTTAAAGTTAAATTAATATTCTAAAAATATTATTATAGGGACACATATTGTTATACTAGCACATTCACAGACACAGACACAGACATAGACACACGGGCACGCACGCAC
>NW_004797283.1:98928-100192 GCF_000002075.1 Aplysia californica | reverse complement strand
GGAAAGGCATTGGGACTTGGGGAGGAGGTGGGTGGGTGGTGGTTGAAATAAGTGTGGGGCGGGGATGGGAAGGGGGTGGGGTGATGTGAGGGCCTGGGAGGGAGGAGGCTGGGGGTGAGTGCATCAATTATTTTTAGCCTCATCCTCCTCGGCCGTGTAATTATAAACCGAGTCATCGTGGAGTGCCTTCATGACGCCAGCTCTACACCGCCCCTGGAGACCCGGGGCTCCGACCTAATGGCCGCCCCTGATCTCTCAAGGACTTGAGGGGAGAGCTGGGCGAAGGATCGACTCCGGAACCGATTCCCACGATTAATGCTACTGAAGAAAAGTTCCGACTCTTTTTTAGGTAAACCAACGGTTACCAGTTATTTTAATCATTAAAATCGTCTTTTCAAAATATATATATTTTTGGAAAAAAAAGTTGATGCTTCGTAGTGTTCAGAAATCAAGGTTATCCTAAACCCTGGGAGGCGCTCATATGACCTAATGCAGTTGGGAACGCCGTAAAACCTTACTAAAATCCTGAATATGTTCGGAGCCAACCAGGTAACCACCGGAAGAAATCACATCATTAAAAAGCAAGTAATTGCTTGGTTCGGAGTCGATTCCTACGATTCCTAGCTTTCAATAATCGGGAACCTATCCACCCAGCACTACACTTGAGGGGAGGTCGCAGCTCGCTTCACCCAATCGCTCCCAATCTCCCGCCAACAGAAATCACCCTGCGTTTTGACCCTTTTCCCGTCTTCCCGACCCACGTCACATCGCGAAAGTTTGTCATCATTATGTCATTTGCCGTCGCTGATGAAATGAACCTTAATGGAATGGAAATTTAATGTGTGGGTTTCGGTGCCGGAGGGTTGAACAAATGTTGACTTAGTAAACTTAGTTCTGATGAGCTGCGCTTGCTTGTCTGACCGGGTTTAGGTTCTGGCGCGCGCGCGCATGCGCTGTGTGTGTGAGTGTGAGCGAGAACGCAAGGTGTCGGGTACAATAAGATCTACTTCCCGTTTCCTATTTGACCGCTCAAAGACTGTTTCGTGGTGCTTAGTAAACTGGTCAACTTCTTTCTTAGTGTGATATGTGATGTGGTGTGGGGATGAATAGGAAAGCATAATAGGACCAAATTATAGGCTTGTGTAAAATATTTTTTTCCTTCTGTTTCTCTGTTTGTCTGTCTGTCTGTCTGTCTGTCTGTCTGTCTGTCTGTCTGTCTGTCTGTTTTGTCTCTGTCTCTCTGTCTCTGCCTCTGTTTCTCTCT
>NW_004797283.1:97252-98828 GCF_000002075.1 Aplysia californica | reverse complement strand
CTCCCCCATAAAAAAAACAAACAGATATGCGATACACCCCCCTCCCATCCCCACCCCCATGCACGAATCAAGCTCAAATCTTCTGCGCACGGAAAGCCGTAGATCCCACCACCCGCCCACCCACAACAGCGGCACATACACACACAGGCAGGTGTGACCGATCGAGTGAGTAAGTTGGCGAGTAAAATTCTCCCAGGTCGACAACAACGTGAAGAACCAAAGTACGAAGAGGGTAGCAAAACACGTTACGGACGTTACATTCATCACCTGTTGGGCGGTACAAGACGCTGGGCGTAAGGCGTAAGGCGTTACCAGCAGGTGGGCAACATGGCGCACGACAAGCAAAATGTGAGGCAGTGTGGTGAAATCAGGCGCTCGTCAAAATGATGAAATGCAGGCAAAAAGGCGTTTTTTTCCATAAGGTTGGCAAATTTTATCGAAATGTTTTTTGGCTAAACACCTTTTATGTCCTTATGAAAACACATTTCCATGTGAACTTGACTGAAAACCCATGTGTAAAGGGCACAAAATTTGTAATTTTCAGTTTTCGAGGACTCTTTAGTTTTCGAAGTTACCAAACTGAGGTGGCCATTTTCTAATTTATTTAACCACTGAAACCAGACTACCCCCACCTTCTTCAATCACAAATATCTTTACTTCTATTCAAGCAAGTTAATTTTTTTTTCTTTGACAGCAAGGCAAATGAATAAGCTTTCAGATAATAGCCATAACTCTACATGCTCACAGATTGACGAGCGCCTGATTCCACTGCGTCGTGACACAAAGGCTCAGCTTGTAACAAAATAAATCGACACCGCGGGGGGTGGTGTAATCGCTCACGCCTCCGGAACAAACGCTTCCTGCCTACTGTAGAGGGGAGCAAAATCCGGATAATTATCTGGATAATCCTCAATAAGTACATTATCCGAATTCAGACTCTTTTTATTTCTCTTGCCTGACCAGTTTGCCGACTTGGGTGCTCCAATTTATTGAAGTGATGCTAACCCGTTTGTCAAAGTGGTTCTAACCCATTTGCTGAATCGGTTCATAACATAATATTTACCGGAGGTGCACTGATATATTATCCGGATTTTGCTTAGGCGACTCATTGCCCAGCCCTATCCCCTCGACCCACACCAGACAGGAACTGACACTTCAGTACGTCGCTCTGTCCCTCCGGCCAAAATGTTCCTTCTGCTTTTTTAGTTTTAGTAAGTATTTTACGGCACTTGCAACACAACAAGGTCATATTCAATAAGTGCCAAAGATTAGTGACGTTACAAGACAGTTTTAGTTTTAATTTTAGTAAGAGGTTTAGGGCACTTGCAACACAATAAGGTCATATTCCATAAGTGCCGAAGATTAGAGGTGTTACAAGAGAGTAACAAACATAACACAGAAGGAGGGGAGATAAGGACGATAGATGTTTGATATGAAAGAAGAAACAAACCACACCAGAGCACCCGTCAACCGCCAACAAGAAAAACAAATACAAAACCAAAAACCAGAAAAAACCCACAGTACAATGTAGTATGACAATATTATACCATAGAATTGACACCCTCCAACACACACA
>NW_004797283.1:95548-96978 GCF_000002075.1 Aplysia californica | reverse complement strand
CCACCCCACACACACGTCACATCTACAGCAATACCCGGTACCGTCAAGCAGATAAACCACTTTAGCAGGAGAACTCTCCCAAAGGTTGTAAGTACGATGTTCTACTGTCCGTGTATATAGTTACACCTGTCCCAGAGTTATCCCACCTGTCTCAGTACGATGTTCTACTGTTCGTGTATATAGTTACACCTGTCCCAGAGTTATCCCGCCTGTCTCAGTTATCTCCCCCAACTCCCACCTGGCTATGTCAGGACATCGTTCACTACAGCTGTCGGTGGTGGGAATCATTAATTTTATTTTCCCCGGGGGGGGGGGGGTGGAAGTTTGGGCTGAATTGTATTACTGGTATCGATAACGATGGTATAGAATAAGTATATCTGGTGTGGTTAAATGGGTTTTTGTTCACGTGGACTCAAAGTCAAAGACTATACAGACGAATGATTTATCTTGCAGGAGGAACAAGAGAGCTTACTTAAACTGTTTCCTCTGATTTTAAACAAGTATTGATAAACATTCGAAGGCAAACAATCAGGTGATTTGGACATCTCACACGTATGGCACCTCTCCAGCTTGCCAGTAAAGCTTAAGTCTACTACAGGAAAGTATCAGGGTACAAGGCAAGAGGAAGTCCAAGAAAGACCTGGATCCCGGGTGTGAAGGATACCCTGAAAACATACAATACCCCACCCAGCCAGGCCATCAAACTTGCTAGAGACAGGAAGCTCGTTCTCCCCTCGACGCCCTAGAGGTACAAGAGGACGGAGACAGTAAAGTAAAGTTTAGTTTAGTAAAGAGTTTTACGGCACTTGCAACACAATAAGGTCATATAAATGCCGAAGATTAGAGCTGTGACAAGAGAGTAACAACAAACGTAAAAAAGAAGGAGAGATAAGGACGATAGATGTTTAAGAGGAAAGAAGGAGCAAACCACACCAGAGCACTCGCCAACCACCCACGTAAAGTAAAGTAAGCCCTAGAGGTACAAGAGGACGGAAAAAGTAAAGTAAGAAAGTAATGATAAATTGCTATGCCATTAACCCCCCCCCCAGAATAAAACAGGAGCAACAAAAAAAGACCAACACAACTTGTGAGGCAGCGTGGTGGAATCAGGCTCTCGTCAATTTTTGGGCATGTACAGTTATTGTTATCATCTTCAGCTCATTCACTTGTCTTTATTTGGTTAAAAAAATATACATCTACCTTGAACACAAGCCGAGATATTTGCGAAAGATGGAGATGGGGGTCACCTGTTTTCAGAGGTAAAATTAGTGAGAAAATGGTCGCCAAAGATTAGTTATTTCCTTAGGTTAAAAGTCCGTTGTGATTGAACATTTACATTTTTGTGCCTTTCATCAACGCTTTTCAGAAAAATCCGCACAGAAATGAGTTCTTTACTGGGCATGAAAGGCGTTGAGCCAAAAAAAAAAAAT
>NW_004797283.1:94028-95334 GCF_000002075.1 Aplysia californica | reverse complement strand
TATATAACTCAGTGACTTTACAGAGTGGACAGACCTTGACCTTGACCATCGATGATTTATTTATAGAGGCACCAGCCATCCATGTCCAGGTGCTGTTTTAGCCTCTTTTTCCTGTTTTCGGATTACTCATATTTTTGCAGAGTGGAGAGGAAAAACGATAGGTGACAATCTGAGGAAAGCAGAGGACAAAAATAGATGGCGAGAGCTGGTTTTCATATGCAGTGGTGGCCCCACGGTTGCCCCAACCACGGGATAGAAGAATGAGAAGAAGAAGCAGGACCATTTAAAATGGTATAGGTTTAACGCCCCTATCAACACTGTTAGGTTATTTAAGAGGCAGGACATTCGAGTTTAACGTCCGTCTCTGAAAGGACCGACCCAAATTGGGAAATGTATGTAAAGTGTCTTTCCCAATGGCATAACGTCGGACCGAGCTGGGGCTCGAACCCCTTAACCCACAATCCAACAATGGCGGGTCCGGTAGTCTAATACGGGGTGCCCACTACGGATGGGATCTCCCATCGCCCGACTCGGTCGCCTCAAAAACAAACGTGTTGGCTTTCAGTTTCAGGCGATCGAGTCGTGCGATCGGCCCGATCCAGCCGAAGCGGGCACCCTGTATAACTACTAGACCACCGACAATCTCACGATGACGGGTCCGGTAGCCTTACACCTAGACTGTCAAAGCCATGTAACCATCTAATCGCTACAAGAGAATCGATTCAAACGAAAAAAAGAAAACGGCGCAAAAATCAGCAGCCCAAAATTCCTTGTGGGATACTGCAACAGTATGACGTCACACAGAACCTCCACAGAAGTGGGACATGCGACAGGAGGTGAAGAGATAGCTAAGTCATGTATTATTTCGTTCTTAGATAACCTAACAGCGTTGGTAGGGATGTTAAATCTATACACGCTTTACACTTTAGGCTAAACATGTAACACCGAGCTCCCGTAGCATGGAGTAAAGTCACCGATGAACCTTGACGTTTCAGACAAAAAATGTCTTTTGGGGAATCGAATCGAAGTTTTCTGCGTCTTAAGTTGACTGATAGACACTCTCTGCTTGTCTGCCTGTCTGTCTGTCTATCTGTTTATTTATCTGTTTGTCTAAATCTTTATCTCTCATTTCCGCTTCTCCCCCTCTCTCACTCAATTTCTCTCCCCACTCTCTATCTCTTTCTCTAGCCCACCCCTTTTTTTACTCACACTTATACACATAGACACTTAAAATGTGTATGTGTGTATGAGAAAGAGAGAGAAAGAGAGAAATAGAAAGAGATGGAGAGAGAGAGAGAGAGAGGGG
>NW_004797283.1:88960-93928 GCF_000002075.1 Aplysia californica | reverse complement strand
GGAAGGGGTCTGTCTGTTCTTTGGATTTAAAAAAAAAAAATTTTTTTGGGGGGGAGGTTTGTTTTGTTGTGGGTTGTTGTCCTTTTTGTTTTGTTTTGTTTGTTTTATTTGTTTGTTTGTTCTTTGGGGTGAGGGATTGGGCACTCAACGCTTTTTTGTGTCCATTTAAAAGCACTTTCCCGTGTGGATTTTACTCAACTTTAATGTTGATCAACGACATTCAAAAAGTGCAAATTGACAATTTCCAAGAACACTATACAGATTGGGAAGTCACCAGCTAATTTACCTCTAACACCAGGTGACACCCCACCTCTTTCAATCACAAATATCTTGACATTTACTCAAAGATAGATGGGTACATATATTTTTTGGTCTTGAAATTAAGACAAATGAACAAGCTGTAGTCAATAACTACCCGCGCGCTCATATGACCTTATGCAGTTGCGAGCGCCGTAAAACACTTTACAAAAACAAAAACAATCAATAACTCTTACTCTCTCTCTCTCTCTCTCTCTCTCTCTCTCTCTCTTTCTCTCTCTCTCCCTGTACCGTCAGGAACATAAGGCGGAGAAAATTTGACCCCAGGCTTGTCTGTCCCTGTCCACGTCCTCCAATATCGGCAAATCCATGCCCTGGGTAATTGCCTCATCCCTTATTATTGTGCCTCTATAGCTTCCAGTTGGTCTTCCTTGTTTTCTTTTTCCACTTGTATGTGTATTCTAGATATATGTGTATATTTCCGTCAAAAACAAGACAAATGAACAAGCTTTTAAACTGTATCAATAACTCTATACGGCCAAGAATTGACGAGCGCCTGATTCCTCCGCGTCATGACACATATAATAGGCAACGTGTAACGTTGATCCGACTAGAAAAAAAGCGCAACTTTCCTCCTGTGACGTGTCGTGGTGGTATGCTAATAGCTGGGAGCATTGTTGGTAAATTATCGCCTTTCTTCTGTCCGCTGCTCCACTTATTCCCATACATAAAAACGTATTTACATAAGCGGTTGCTGCCACCCTCTGTGTTCCGCGCGGTATTTAATAATGAGGCTGTCAAACGCTTTGGTTGGTGGTAAGTGTAGGAATAGAGTCTGCTGTTACTGTGCGAGGAGGCGAATGCAAGCCCCTTTTCGTGTGATGCGTGTTCGCGTATGTGTCAATTCACTGTGATAAGGTTTCAGTGTGAGCTTTTCGACAGTGTAAAGGATTGATTTTTTTTTTCTGTGGTTTTCTTCTCTGCGGATCAAAACGGGAATTAAGGTAATGAATTTTCTTTTTAGACGAATGACGGCTGTTTGTTTGTTTGGTTGTTGTTGCTTTTTTTTTTTTTTTTTTTCTTTTTTTGGGTGGGTGGACTTTTGATGCAAGAGCTGTAAAACTTACAAAAACTAAACGAATCGGCACAAAGGTCGTAAGCATTTTATTCTCATTTGAAAGAGGTAAAGAAAGACCACCAAAAAATAACCCTATATATAGAATTCCAACGATTGGGTGACTGGTAAAGACCAGGTTAATAAACTTTGTTGTTGTTTTTTTTAGCTTTAGTAAGGGTTTTACAGCACTTGCAACACAATAAGGTTATATAAGTGCCGAAGGTGTTACAAGAGAGTAACAAACATAAAAAAGAAGAAGGAGAACTCAGAACGATAGATGTTTGATAGGAAAGAAGGAGCAAACCACACCAGAGCACCCGCTAACCACCCACTCCGGTTGTTGGGGGTTTTTTTGTTGCCGTATTTATTTTTGGGGGGTGAGGGTGTTGAAAACCCAATTGCAGAACTGGGTAGTAAACCATGACCGAGTTTTCTGTCGTTTCACATCTGGCGCTGGAAAAAGAAGAAAACTTACTTTTTACCCAACGACATGTGTCGAGCAAACGATTTCAGTTCAGATGGAGTTTTTTTTAATTCGAAATTTGAAAACCTGTTTTACGGGAGGGGAGGGCTAAGACAACATAATTCATAAGTAGGAGATTCTTGCGTTCTCGCGGATGGTAGGATTTACTTGAAAAGTGGCAGTTGTTCAAAAGGCAAGAAGATAACAACTGCACTCTACGCTCTAAGACAGGTTTCTTGACCGAGATTAAAGTCTGGAAATTTGTTTATCGAAATTGGACAAGGAGGTTAAAAACAAAACAAAGAAAAAGAAAACCAACAAAGATTGCGGAGAGGTTAACTTTCAGAATTAGAAACATGGACGGCGTGTGTTTGATGTATGCAAATTTGCTGACTCGTGTTAGTCTTTAATCTAATTGATGGAAATAAATGTGAAGACCTCACTGGCTAGATGTGAAGCCCTTTGTGCCACGGGTTTGTCAATAAATATGTAAAACAGACAAGACCTGGGATTAAAGAGAATTAAAGCCACCTCCTAGGGGCTTATTTATTGGGGGCCAGTCCACAGAAGTGGTGGAAGGGACAGAGGGTGAGAAGTCATTTTGTTTGTGTATTATTTGATTTATTTATCGAAGTGCAATCATCAGCATCCAGAGCTAGATCTGCGACAGACATCTGCGATCACGGTTCTCCTTTCATTCCTTTGCTCTGATGCTCTTTAACAAAAACTACGTTTCCCTGATCTTTCCCTGTCACCCACTTGTTCAGGTTTCCCAAGTAGGTTGCTCTGGGCCTGCCCCTGCCTCGCTTGCCTTCAAGTGTCATACAAGAAGCAAACTGGTCTTTTCATAAAGTGAACACTGACGTATGTGATGTAGAGTTGTTAATGAGTCCTTTTGTTTGTTGAATATTTTGCTTATTTTATCTAAGTGTCATACTAGAAAAAACCGGTTCTTTCGTAAACTTAACACTGGCGACTCTGGTGGTGTATCTGTAAGGCGCTTTTCTTTGCATACAAGAGACTTGAGTTAGATTCCCATGAGAGGATATATTATATTCTTTATCGAATAGCTCCGTCTGATTAGCCTTTGGTGGAGAGGGTAGAAGCAACCGGTCTCCTAAATTATCGAAGTAGAATTTAGTATCGATGGGCGTGTGGACAGGATTATTTTTGTACTGAGCATCATTTCTGTGTGGATGTTACTGATAAACGTTGATAAAAGACACAAGGTGTAAATTTTCAGTTCCCAAGGACACTCAAACTTTGGAAACTTTTCATTAAAAGCAAGACAAATTTTAAGCAAATTTTAAGAGAACAACAATAACTTTATGTGCTCCAAAATTGGTTGCTTTAAAGCACAAGGGGGCTATCCCGAAAATGCTGTTTTGAGAAACTCGAAAGTATTGTTTTTGCCCCCTTGTTCAGTTTCTTTAAAAGACAATGTTGAGTTTTCTCTATAACCAAACAAATATACAGACCAATGAAACCAAACTTCTCCTATAGGTAGGGCAATGGCCGCTTTTGGTGTAGGTCAACATTTCTGGAAACCCCCGAAATCTGGGTTAGCCCGCTTGTCCTTAAAAGCGACCAATTGGCGAACGCGTGATTCCGCTGTGTTGTGGCACACATCTTCATTTTTTTAAAAACAGCAGCTGTTACAGCTCCTAAACTTTCACTTCACTTATATTTATCACCCAATCGTTTCCACTAAACTAACACACCCTATTGTTTCCACCAAACTAAGGCTGAAAATATACTGCCACACACAACTGGAGTGTGCCGCGAAAATAAAGTCGTGCTTTCCTCTTTATTTCCTATCGATGATTAATTTTCACTGACACGACTAGACTAGACGCGAGGAGTCGTGAGAACCCGAAAAGACGAGCGTGAGTGCAGCACTCCTTTTTCGCGTGCGGAGAGGCTCACCCTGCTATTGGAGTGTTCCGGGATGCCGTGGAGATTAAACAAAAGGGGGGGGGCACTGAGCTGTATATTCTGTATGCACCTAATCAGCGCCATATTATTTTTTTTACAGTCGGACCGTGGCCTTCGTGATAACGTAAGCCTCGGTCGGACGAAGTTGCGCTGACCTATGGGATCACCACTTCCGACCTAGCTGCTCACCCGTTTCATGGCGCACTTCGATTGTGCGTGGCAGTATATTTTATTCAGCCTTACGCACACTATCGTTCCCACTAAACTCACTCACCCTGTCCTATCGCCACTAAACTTACACGCCCTATCCTATCGCCACTAAACTCATTCACCCTATCCTATCGTTTCCACTAAACTTACACACCCTATCGTTTCCACTAAACCTACACACCCTATCGTTTCCACTAAACCTACACACCCTATCGTTTCCACTAAACTCACTCGCCCTATCCTATCGTTTCCACTAAACCTACACACCCTATCCTTCCCATTAAACGTACACACCCTATCCTTCCCATTAAACTTACTCACCCTATCGTTTCTACTAAACTTACGCACTCTATCGTTTCCCTACCTCTATGGCCAGCTCCGGGTAAGCTACAAATTGGATTGTCTCGTCAGCGAACAGCCTGCGGTAAAACCAATTCAGGATGCACAAACGACCTTGAGACTCTGACTTCTGGAAACCGAGTGTCGTTATCCTACGGACAAGAAAGACAAATTTCTTTTTGATTTTATGTTTTGTTTCGTGGTCGTTTTTAAAAAATGAAATCATGCAGTGCAATTATGAAGGTTAATGTTTTTACAAAAGGAAGTACATTGTAATCAATGCATTTTGTAACCTTTATATACTGGGTGTCTAAGCAAAGAGTACCCATTTAAAGGAGGTCTTATTTTTCCCCGCTTCTAAATGGCTGGCATTGTGTCGATGTGCGTCTCTTTACTCAAACAAACAAATAAACAAACATTTCAAGTTTTAGATAGAGACAGCAGAAAGAAGAGCAGTGGAATAATTAAATTGCGAGGGGGGGGGGTTCTTCTAAAGTGCCTCCTCCCCCCAAAAGTAACGCGTGTTCAAGCGCCTCCAAATGGCCAGAATGCTTTTTTTTGTTTTTGTAAAATGTTTTACGGCGCTCGTAACTGCATAAGGTCATATGAGCGCGCGGGACACACCTAATATTTTCAGTTGGTAGGA
>NW_004797283.1:85028-86095 GCF_000002075.1 Aplysia californica | reverse complement strand
AGTGTTTCCCTGAAACAAATAGAACTACAATGCTTTTCTTTATTAGATTTTAGTCAAAAATCCAGTAATCACAAGACGTACATGCTTATTCCCTGCTTTGTTGCAGCACGTTCAGTTTAAAATGTATGTCAGCTTTAATAACATTTTTAACATAATAAAGATACTCTAAGATGTCGAATAAGCGTCCCCCCTCCCCCTTCGCCTTCGTCATGTAATGGTGGATTCAAATTTAAGGTCTTTCTTTGTCGCTACTTGTCTCGTTTGTGTGATATTTTTTCAGCTCTTCTTTCTTCTCATTGTGCTTTAAAAAATTACAGTAGTGTACTTTATTACTAGATGTTTTATTCCATATAATAAGACAAAAGTGTTCTCGATGATCCACTTACAATTCTATGGGTGCATATATAAAGATGTTGACAATAGCGTTGATAAAACTGTTTTGGTCTTTTTCTCAGACAGTCGTTCTTGCACAAACGTAACTGGTCTTCTATGTATAACATATGCGTATCAAACGTGAAATGATATGTGAGGCATGCTAATAAAATGAGTTACTTCTTACAATCCAAGAATGGCTTTATCAGCGGAAAATCGCCACTCGGATCACATTTTTAGATTTTCAATCGATGCCATTTTGTTCAAGTCTACCGTGTCTTTCATTATTCCATACTTACAAATTGTACAAACTCCATCTATAAAGTTGATGTATCAATTTCCATAAGGCTAAAATCCGAAAAGTAATCCATTTTGTTAGTTAGCATGCCTCTCATAATATACATGTTGATGTTGCCAAAGTCATAGATTTCTGGACGTTATCTGGAGTCTCCAAAAGAAGAACATGCTATTTGTTTTTGCGTAATCGACTGAACGCAATAGCAATATTTTCCAACAATACAACGTACTTTAAGTCTAGGAAGGAGAAGTTTAATTGCGAAAACACGTGTGACCTCCCCGTAGGGGAGAAAGCTGAACAAAATAAGATTAATCTTCCTGACTTTCTCTCTGCAAATATGCCGAAGTCAGTGTAACCTCCTCTGTGTGCGCGCGCGCGCGTGTGTGAGTGTGTGTGT
>NW_004797283.1:79873-83780 GCF_000002075.1 Aplysia californica | reverse complement strand
GTTTGAAATGTTTTGGGTTGTTTTGGGGGTTTTTTAGAATGTGTTGTTTGGCATGTTTTTCTTGGTGATTTGATTGTTTGTTATGTTTTTCCTTATTTATGAAGATTTTTTTTTTGTAATGGTTTTCTTGTGAAAGAATTTTTGTAGTGTTTTTTTCTATAATCTTATTATCTATACAATGTAATTCTTTATGATTTTATTGTTTTGTAATGTTCTTTTTATGAATGTATTGTTTGTAATGTTTTTCGTCTATTGTCATTGCTGTTCGCTACCCATTTTTTACAGACGTAGCAGATGGCTCTACCTTTACGTAATGTTGTTGTTGCAGTTGTTGTTTTCGGTGTTGTTTGCTGTTGTTGTTGGTGGTGGTGGTGGTGGTGGTGCAGTTGTTGTTTTAGGTGTTGTTTGGTGTTGTTGTTGTTGTTGTTGTCGTTGTCGTTGTTGTTGTTGTTGTTGATGTTGTTGTTGTTGTTGCAGTTGTTGTTTTCGATGTTGTTTGTTGTTGTTGTTGTTGTTGTCGTTGATGTGATTGTTCTTATTGTTATTGGTGTTGCTGCTGCCGCAGCTCTTGTTTTGATTCTATATCATGAACCTTGTTGTTGTCGTAGTAATTGTTTGCTTTTTTTATGGGTGGTTTGAGGGTTCTCTGATGTGGTTTGCTCCTTTCTTTCCGATCAAGCACGCATGGTCCGTATTTTCCTTCTTTTCCTTTCTTTTCTTTTTCTTTTTTTAAATTTCATTTTCTTATTTTTAGTTGTTTTTGTTGTAAGTTACTCTCTAGTAATACATACTTCTAATCTTTGTCACTTTCATGACCTATCTATGTGTGTTGGTGTTGCGATTGCCGTAAAACTCTTACTAAGACTAAAGCTAACCTTTCACTTTCACTGTGGGTGGTTGGTGGGTGCTCTAGTGTGGTTTGCACCTTCATTCCTATCAAACATCTATCATCCGGATCTCTCCTCCTTCTTTTTTGCGTGTGTTACTCCCTTGTAACACCTCTAATTTTCGGCACTTATATGACCTCATTGAGTTGCAAGTGCCGTAAAACTCTTACTAAAACTATCGTTCGCTTTCATTCTTTTTCTTCACCCCCGTCGTTGTCAGTTTCATTCGTTTAAAACGTTGTAATCGAAGCAGCTGTCGCTGTCATTACAATAATTTCAATTTGGGAGGTCGAGGGTTTATAATGTGACATAATAAAGACAACGACAATGACAACGAAAATGATAATGAAACTCCAAGACATTCAAAAATTCATTCATACCTCCGCCGCAATTGCTGTCGTCCATCTTCTCCTCCTCTCCTCGCCCCCGCCCCCCTCTTTCCCAATCCCCTCTCCCACCTCTTCCCTTCCCACATTTTTAAAAAACCTGCCGCCTGAAATCAGCAACATTTTAAGTTAATTACACTGCATAGCTTTTGATCGTTCCCGGCAAAGCTCGCCATGCCCTATCTGTCTCACGCGGCTTGTGGGGACCCGTGTTGCGGGCGACAGCTCAAATCTTGCCGTATCGAAAGATCAATAACAGGCTGACAAGATAGGAGGACGGAGATCAATTTAGAAGCGCTTGCACCGCTCATGAGAGGCGTTTTGAGGTTGGGGGAGGGGGTTGTCTAGTTTACAGAACCCTGATTTAAGATCTGATGTCTCTTATAGCTGCCTGATGAGATTCTGATCTGCGCCCCACTGAGGTGATGTTACACACCAGGTGGTGAGGCAAAACAGAACAATACAATAATGTTTAAAACTGCATAAGGTTGACGTCCGATTTTAACCTCGTATATGATCGCTTTTAACCCTATCCTTTCGTCGTGAATTTTGCTATCGTATCCATACGACGTGGGGAACTCTGTGCCACCATTTTCCAAAGAGGAAATTTACTCTTTAATCCGATCCGTATGCTTTGCATAGCAGCCTGTCAAAATGATTTTTTGAGAAATACTGAAAGTTTCAAAGAGATCTTCGTACTAGAAGTATTTAAAAATGGGAAGAATACAACACCGGGGGTACAAAACGACCCCAGGGGAAACGGATAGGGTTAAGGACAAGCGGGCTAACCCAGATTTTGGGGGTTTCCAGAAATCTTGACCCACACCAAAAGTGGAAATTGCCCTACCTACAGGAGAAGTTTGGTGTCATTGGTGTGTATATTATTATTTATTTGATTATTACAAAAAGCAAAACCGCATTTTCGGGATAGCCCACTTGTGCTTAAAAGCGCCCACGTATATGTAGGAATAATTATTGATTTTCACCAAGAAATGGAAAAAAAATGAAAGTTATTTTTTCTGAATATCTCCCTATATTGCCCCCAAAGTTATGAATGGACTATTTCGTTCTATTTGCTCATTATAGTATCACTTAACTGTAGATATTGTTGTGAATAATGATAATAATGATAGCTGTTAAGCGCACAGAGCGTTCTGTAAAGCGTGGATATGCGCTATATAAATGCAAGTATCATTAATCAAATATGACTCTTTTCGTCTATGCAGACGGTCAATCTAGCTTAAGATGGTCTCAAGGTTGTCTTCATGCAATTTCTGTCATGGCTAATTCTTCCTATGTTTGAAGCGCAGATTCTGTCGCAGTGCTTGCATGTCAGTGTCGTAGATCGAAGCTCTGTATTTCCGCTGTTTTCCTTTCGTCGCTGGCGCTTCTCAGCCTGGTTGTTTCTAAGGCTGTTCTCTAGCATTATAGTTCTTTCCTTTATCATTTTCCTCCATGTTTTCCGGTCCTCAGCTATTTCTTCCCAGATGTTAAAATGTACTCCAAGCTTAGATAAAATAATATAATAAAATAAAATAGTATAAAATGATATCATCAGTTTTGGAATGAGCGTATCAAATCAACCAAAGGACTCGCGGAGGACAGAAAACTGACAGTTTTAACTGAACGGGTAATGCCATCTTAATCAACGCTATGTCATCGACACAGGCTTAACATTAATTGGTCGCTTTTAAGGACAAGTGGGCTAACCTAGATTTCGGGGGTGTCCAGAAATCTTGAACTACACCAAAAGTAGGCATTGCCCGACCTATAGAGGAAGTTTGGTTTCGTTGGTGTGTATATTTGTTGGTTATAGAGAAAACTCTCCTTGTCCTTTAAAGAAACTGAACAAGGGACAAAAACTTTACCTTCGATTTACACAAAACAGCATTTTTCGGGATAGCCCCCTTGTGCTTAAAAGCGACCAATTGTGACCCTGAGCTTAGCAGTTACTTGGTCGCTGGAGCCAACACTTCATCTGTCTCATGACACTTTGATCCCGACCCCACGACCGGAAGATATATATATATATTTCATTTTTAATTATTTGCTACTACCCTCACCCCGAGGGTGCGGTGGCGGAGCAGTTAGTGTGCTAGTCTCCGAAGCGGAAAGTCCGAGTTCGAGCCTCGTTTCGAACACGAATTTTTTTCACCCCCTCATGCCCGCCAAGCAGTAATGGGTACCTGACTTCGAGTTGGCGGCCACCCTACCACAATATGCCGAAGGCCCGGGAAGTTGTATCACTAACAAGGCAATCCCCAATGTCTGGATCGGATGCGAGAACAACTGTTTACCCTCACCCTCAACCACTTTCCTCTTTCGACAATCTTTCTTTTTTTTTTAAGTGTAGGCGATCTTATGTTCCGACCGACACAAATGATATCATATCTATAAAATATAAGCTTGCGTGCATGCTCACTCAGAACACATATAATAATAATATACATTTACGAGTAAGCATGCACTCGTCTGTATTAACCCTTAATCCATTCGCACACGCACACATTCAGACACAGGCATACGCACACGTACACGTACACGCGCACACGCACACACGCACACACGTACACGCACACACGCACACACGCACACACGCACACACACACACACACACACACACACACACACACA
>NW_004797283.1:76020-78001 GCF_000002075.1 Aplysia californica | reverse complement strand
ACATCTCCCCCTTCTCTCTTTCTCTCTCTCTTTCCCTCTCTCTCTCTCCCTCTCTGTCTCTTTTTCTCTCTCTCTCTCATCCGTAAATTTAGCTATCTGGATTTACAACCTTTTAACAACTTGCTGGGGAATTTGTGAGTGCATATTTCCTGTTCTAAGTTTCATTTTACCTACGTCTGATGCTTTTTGTGCACAGATCAATAGGAGGCGTATGCATGGCTAATATACGTACTTTCTTTCCCACTTAGACAGATCTATTCCTATTTAAAATTATTTTGCAAGTATAGCGAGGCACTGCAAGCGTAATACGATATTCGTGTAAAATACATATTTGCTCCCTCCCTTAAGTCGTTTAGCAAGTCCACGGTTCTAATGTATAGGAGGGTTTATGTATGATAGAAATAACATCGTCGTATTTCCTAGCAGACCGATACATCTCTGTCATTATCGGAATTTTGACGACGGTCTCGTAAAAGTACATCGTACTCTGAAACAAATATATTAATAGACAGCATTTGTATAGTGCAAACCCCAGCTCAAAAGCAAGCTCTATGCGCTTCACAATCTATACTATTACCCCAGCAGACCCAAGAGCATTCTGAAACAACTTCAACTTCCTGGGAAGCATACAGTGCAAGCGGCCATTTGTAGGCGCTAAAACACTCACAAACTGACAAGATCTTTCGCTGTCTGTGGCCGGGTACCCATTCCCACCTGGATGAAGTGAGGAAAATTCGTGTAAAGTGCCTTTCCCTAGGACACAACGTCGGGCCCGCGGCTCGAACCCCCGAACCCGCAACCTCACGATTACGAGTCAGGTAGCCTAATCACTAACTACTCCAAAAAACGCCAAAAAAACCCTACCTTTCAAAGTTTAGCGCCCCTTTCAACACTATTAGGTTATTTAACAAGCGGGATCTCCGAGTTATTAACATCTGTCTCCAAAAGGAACGAGCCAAATGGGACATAATTTGCCTTAAGTGCTTTTCCAAAGGACACAACGTCGGACCGAGCTGAGGCTCGAACCCCCGAACTCGAAATATCACGATTACGGTTCTAGTGGCCTAACCACTAGGCCACATACGCCACGGAAACAGTGTATCGTTGGCCAGCTGCTAACATGTTCTTAAACCAAATTAATATTTTAAAACATCGTTGCAGTTTTTTAATCAGTAATATCAGTTTCATGCGTTCAAGAAATATCTTGTCGAAATTCATATTCTAAATGTTAAATATTCCAGACAAAATACATTATTCAGATACAGTTGTTCAATGCATGAAACATTATTTTTTGTCTCCTTCATGAAACATAATTTTGCATTCAGTGTTTGGCTTATGTCAGTGTCTATGTGTGTGTGTGTGTGTGTGTGTGTGTGTGTGTGTGTGTGCCTGCCTTTTTAAGTTTGAGTAAAAGTAGACAGATTGTGAACGTCTTTCTGATTACAGAAGGTATGTTTGGTTTATTCTCTAGCACCGCTTCTTTAAGCGAACAAAACGTTCGTCCTTCTTGTGATAAAACATTATGACAGTAAATGAAGAAGGAATAAACTATCTGGAAAATCTACAGAGCAGAACTCACTGTTGACCTTAATGAACCGTTTCCTTGCAAGAAATCGGAAGAAAAAATTATGTAAATTTATTCAAATGTTAACTATAGCGATTTCTGTTTTTTAAATTGATAAAATGAATAACTATTGAGAGAGATCTTCTTTCGGTCTGAACACAACGTTTTATGTTACTGTTGTATGTTGTACTGTATTGTAAAGCGCTCAGAGCCTGTGTACTTTAATCGGGGTTGAGCGCTATATCAATGTCATTTCGTGAAACGGAACTAATCATTGGGTGAACGAAAACACAAATGCCTTAGGAGAAACATCGACAGGCCTTTGTTGAAATCTAGGACAATTTTCTCCCGAGTTTAAATGTATTACTTTGTGTTCACCTTCTTCATATTCTATTTTACCAAGTCCCCCCCCCCCAT
>NW_004797283.1:73114-74520 GCF_000002075.1 Aplysia californica | reverse complement strand
GCGCGTGTGTGTGTGTGTGCGTGTGTCTGTTAATTTGTTTGTTTATTGATAGTAATATGTATAATGATAGTTGAGGGCCAACCCTTCCAGGATGCAAAAAAATCTGATATGCAAAAACTACACCTCAAAGTCTCATTTAGTATTCTTTGCAACAGATTCATCATTTCTCATAATTCGATCTGCGTAACAGCTTATATTATACTTACTGCTTTGTCATAAAACGAACCCTCAGCTATGGCAGAATAATTATATTTCTCACTTACAAAACAAACCAAAAAAACTCGTAACTGGAGATACGATAATTTGATCTCCAAACTCGATCGATATACTTTAGAAAAGTGCATATTTTCTCAGCAAGAGAGCCATCTATCTCTAAAGTAAAAACGTGTCTGAGAATAAGGAGCATGCACGCTGCAGTTTGTGTGTGTCTTTTGAACAAGTGTTTTTGTTTGGGGCTTCTTTTTTGTGGGTTTTTTAAAAATCAAAACTCATTTCACTAGGAGAAGGGGATTGTGTGTGTGTGTGTGTGTATGTGTGTGTGTGTGTGTGTGTGTGTGTGTGTGTGTGTGTGTGTGTGTGTGTGTGTGTGTGTGTGTGTGTACACATTGTATTTCCTTGAGCCCCCGTCATCGTCCATCTCCCGGCATGCAATCCTCCCATCTCTCCCGGAAGTGGCGTACTCGCCCATGGGACTTATCTCTCCTCCTGAGACGCCCTGCATTTACTGATGATGCTCTGAAGACGGCCCGCTCTCTCTGATCACTTCTTTCTTGTTTCGCTTTCTTGTTTTAAAAATTCTTATTTCTTATTTGTATTTTCCGTTTCTTATTTTTTCTTGCCCTGTTTCTTATTTTTTTTTATTTTGCGTGTGTCGTATCTTTATTTGCCCTGTTTCTTATTTATATTTTCTGTTTCTTCTTTTTTTTTCATCATGTTTTCTTTCTTTAAAAATGAATCCCTTTCCATTTCTCCGAAATTTTGTTTCGTTTCTGTGCACATTTTCATTTCTTAAAAGTGTTTCCTTTCTTTCCGTCTTTTTTAAAGCCGCTTTTCGTTTTGGTTTTTACGTTTTGTTTCTTTCTGGGGTTTTTTTTTTTTTTTTTGCAACGTTTCTTTCGAGATTCATCATTTTGTTTCGTTCAATCTGATTTTGTTCTGTTATCTTGTGTCTTTCTTTTCTGTCTCCGTTCTTCGTGTGGGTCTGTGTTGTCTGATTCCCTCTCCCTTGAGGTGTAATGGCCTCAACGACAAGTCAGATTTTGCCTTCAAATTGATGGTTGCTTTGTTGAAATATCTTACGCTGTGTAGAGGGTTGCGGGAAAAAAGAAAAAAGTCCCATCTCTTGTTATGTGTCTACCAAACGAAACACATTTCAAAAAGTAATAATAATAATAATAAATTGTAAA
>NW_004797283.1:69069-72506 GCF_000002075.1 Aplysia californica | reverse complement strand
TTTGTGTGTGTATGTGTGTGTGAGTGTTTTTGTGTGTGTCAGAGAGAGAGGGAGAGAAAGAAAGAGAGGGAAGGAGAGAGAGGGAGAGAGAGAAAGGGGGAGAGAGAGGGAGAGAGAGCGAGAGAGAGAGAGGGAGAGAGAGCGAGAGAGAGGGAGAGAGAGAGAAAGGGAGAGAGAGAGGAGAGAGAAAGAAAGAGAGAGAGAGAGAGAGAGAGAGAGAGAGAGACAGGGAGGGAGAGAGAGAAAGTGAAAATGTCAGCTCATCTGACATCATGCTGGGATATTTAACAGTGCACAGAGAGGCGAGAAAGCCAAACTGCGAACTCGACAAAATCTGCAAATTGATTTCAGTTTACTTTGGCGCATTCTCTTAGCATAGCTTGGAACCTTTGCAAGTCAAAAAAAATGTAAAAGTGAAAAATTCTCATTTTTCACTGAACCTTGTAGCTAGGAAAAAACAGTATCCTTTTGAAAGTGAAAGGGTCAGATAACTTTTTTTTGTCCAACTATTCGTCCGGGAAATGTGACATGAAAGTAATCAGGAAGCAGAAACTCCTTTGAAAAGGTGGATGGTTATGTTGTGGTTTGGAACAAAAAGCAGCTCTTTCTAGTACGAAATGTCTAGCTCAGACAAATAGCTGGTGATGCCAAATCGATTGAACAGAAATAAATGACGTTTAGACAATACTCGTAGAAACACGAAGAGAAGGAGAAATGCAGCATGAATAAAACGAAAAAAGGAATTTTTTTTAAGCTAAACGAAAGTGAAAATAAGTCTTGTGCTCAAGCAACTTGTTAACACTTAATGTATATTATATATAATATATATTTTATAGATTCATATCAATATTATATATTATATATGATATATATTATATATGATATATATAATATAATATAATACAATATAATATAATATAATATAATGTAATATAATGTGTGTCTACCAATCGACATCCGATAGATATGTTATCAGACAGATGTGTTTCCACCAGCATGAAACTACGTTTGGTGTCCATCTCCTTTCATAACCTCTGCTCATGATAAAAGAAATTCAACCATATTCTATGCTTCCCCAGACGCTTTACTCTTAACTCTTTGATCTTTGACTACCTAGGTGGAGTCAACAAAAATAGATACCGTTAAATGTGTAAAGATAGATAAATACCTGATGTCATATTGATTTAATACTATTATTATTTTGATTTCAGATACGTGAAAATGTTGTGATAATATTCTGGTTTTGTACTGGATCGCTTCGGTTGCTTGATATTGAATTATAACCTCAAACAAAGCCCTTCGTTATCTGGTTCATCTTGATTATTGGACCCTACCTGGTGGTTCTTATACTGCTTCATTATCTTTCTGTTTATAGCTCTCTGTGGTTACAAGTCTCAAATCTGAAATCGGTCTATTTTTCTAGTGATCTTATATTTACCTTTTACAAGAATAGGGCTTGAGCTGCGCTTTAACCATATCCGTACGTCGTGTTTCACTATCGTATCCATACGAGGTGGGGAACTCTGTGCCACAACTTTCCAAAGAGGAAATTTACTCGTTAATCCGACCCATATGCTTTGCATAGCAGTCTGTCAAAATGAGTTTTTGAGAAATACTGAAAGTTTCAAAGAGATCTTCGTACTAGATTCTAGATGTATTCTAAATGTGAGGAATACAACCCCGGGGGTACAAAATGACCCCAGAGCGTACGGATAGGGTTAATGTATCAATGTTACGTTTTTTGTTGTTTTTGTTTTTTGTAGGGGGTTTTGTGTGTTGTTTTTTGGGAGGCTTTTGTTCGTTTGTTTGTTGTTTTTATGCAGGTGTTTTATGCCTCACTTCCACACAATTTCGATCATTTAGAAAGCAGGCTTCCGACCCTGCCTGTCGGGGCCAACCCATGCTGAGAGGGATACAACATACCAGTAGAAAAACCGAGCAAGATGCTCTATAGAAATGTGTTTGCCACTAGGGAATTTAATCCATGAAATTTGTTTCATTTGCAATTAAAGTATCTTCTCCATCACAGGTTTTAGAAATCGGGATGCCATTAGAGTATAATTGTATTCTGGGAATGATGTACATCTGATTGTCTGATACAGGTAACATAATATCATTATTTTACTGATAACTCTGGGAATCTGGATAGCAGGCAAGTTTCTCAAATTCGATCCTCTTGTTGGCGAGATAGCCAAGTTGATAAACAGCAAACGACAACGGCCGGGTTTAGATAATGTATTCCCTCTCACTCACAGAGGAAGAAAGAAGGATAAAAAACCCAACACTCACACAACGTTAATTCTCTTTTATTGCAGTTTTCAGATTAACGACACAAGAGAAGCTGTCTCGTCCTTTGTTTATATTGACTAAGTACACCAAACAGAAACCATCCCCCATCGTTATTTTGGCGCGTGGAGACGTCCCTTATAATAGCGTGCGCATTCCATTAGATGGTCTAGACACTGAACAAGGTAAAGAATTTTGCCGAATGCGTTTAGTTTGTTCTGGTCTTCCTGCTGCCAGTTTGGCTAGCTTGGATCGGTGGCCAGATAACCTGGAGCAATTACCGCTAAAATGTCGGCCCGATCAAGTGTGACTTTCTCTGTCGGCTGGGATTATCATGTGACGCCCCACCATGCCAAGGCATTTCCACTCACTCGCTCGCTCTCTCGCTCGCTCGCTCCTCGTAATTTCTGTCTTTCCTGATCTCGTTGTTTGAACTGGAAATCAGTTCCACGTTCGGGTTTGATTGTTTTTAAGATGTTTTTCTCTTTTTTAATGTTCTTGGTCTTTTGAAAACTACGCACTGACTTGCACTGAATTGGTCCGACGAGTGTGGCAGACAAACAAGACTGACTGATATCACATTCCAACACATCGATCTATTTCAGTAATTTCTCCTTTTTTGTGCGTGTGTGTGTATGTGTACGAATCAATCAGTTTTGTCGGCATGATCTCATATAGTTGAATTATTTCCAACCGAGGAAATAATGCTTTTAAACTTGAAGTTTACTGTCTCGTTGGCTGCAGGCTTCTATGGTGTCTGTCAGAGTCAGATCAATAGTGCAGTAATGAACAGTCGCGATGTTGGTGCGCAAAACGGTGAGATTGCTCGTGAGCCAAACTTGCCTTTGTGTTGGTGATGTTAGGTGTCACTGATCTCCTTGATGAAAGGTGGGGAAGGTTGGGTGATGAATGTGGGTTCGTTTGGGAAGGCGTGCGGTTGGGGGAGGGGGTAGTGGCAGTTTGTGTGGCACGAATGACGTATATGGGTGGGGTCTTTTGCGTTTTGATTGAATGTGGAGACAATGGCGTCATCACAAATGGTGATGGGATTTAGAAATAATCGTAATACATGTACTTGAATTTTGATCACTCGGCAATGGGTTTGAAAGCGGGGGATGGAATGGGGGTGGGGGAGATTTTTAGAAAGGGGT
>NW_004797283.1:67094-68459 GCF_000002075.1 Aplysia californica | reverse complement strand
ACCACAATGACCCTGTCTAAGATGACCACCTGTCTAAAACGATCACCTGTCTAAGACGACCACCTGCCTAAAATGACCACCTTTCTCCTCGTCAATATATGGACCAACCTAAATAAATTCAACTGTATTCTTAACCCTATCCGTACGCCTTGGGGTCATTTTGTATGCTCGGATAGTGTTAAACAATGACTATTGATACACCTTGAGTTATCGCCTGTGTCTTTTTCTTCCGTTCTAGTTTTCATTCTTCTTCGTTATAATCGTAGAGACGTGTCTGAGCCAAGTAGAACATTCACCGACGAAAGCTAAAAGTGATAAGAATAATCCAGGATACCATCGACTCACGAAAATTCTTGGCATTATTCAAATCTGAGCGCAAGACCAAGGCATTCCCTGAGTTGAGTAAATAAGTCAAAACACCCGAGTCAAACAACTGGAAGACAAACGGTCTCCTTTCAGGGAAGGATGGAGGGAGGGGTTGGGGGGGTCGGGGCGAGGGATCTTAGACGAATTTGTATACAGTGTGGAGTATAAATATTACTCGGCAAGATCATCTATTTTAATGTTTACGTCGTCTTCAGACCAGGGGTGGAATTGGATAAATAAAAAAGATTTACCGGAGAGAGGTTTAGCTTTCACGAGGGGAAAGTTCCCTATGATATAGCACTTTTTGAAAGATCTGTTGAGGGGTGTGGTGCCAAACTGTCGTATTTCAAAAATGACAACTTTTCAAGAGAAACGAAATACTGCTGAACTTCTCCGCTGCTCAGAACTTATACTAGTTTGGGACAGAGCGCTTTTATTATTATTATTATTATTATTATTATTATTATTATTATCATTGTTGTTGTTGTTGTTATTATTATTACTATTATTATTATTATTACGTTGGGGGTTTTCTTCTCAATATTATTATTTCTAACATATTAGTACATACTGATAATGACTGTTAAAGTCATATCACTTTGACACACGATTTGCCTCGTGAGCATGTCTCCGGACTTTTAAAAAAAGCTGTGTCTGCAGGTACGATAGTTTGCTCCCCAACTGATCCCAACTCTCATTTTGTAGCGCTGTGTCTGAAAGGATGAGTGGGCAAGCAGGGTTATTCCACGAGTTAGGTGTACCACATAAATCAAACGCCCTGTCTGGCTCTACCCAAGTGTCCTGGTAAAGACGCGCAAAATCAATACAAAGATATCTATTACATATTTGGCGACTTGTATTATAATATACGAGTTTCCACCGAACAGAATTATATGCGTTAATGTGTGGAATTGAATAGTTTAAGAGTTTAAGCTCCCTTGTCCATCGGCATGCATTCTCACACCACGCTATCTTTTTGCATTGCAGATCATGAGTTAA
>NW_004797283.1:65367-66968 GCF_000002075.1 Aplysia californica | reverse complement strand
GGCAGCTGTCTTGAATTCGTTTACACAACGGCCATCATGGTCTCGCCAGGGAGCGTAACCGAGCCACGGGATCGCCATAGGATGAATGCATAACTAACATTCAATTATCGTTCCTAGCTGACGTAAGCGGAATGCAATCCTTCCCCAACTTCTCCGCATCAAAGTGATGCGAATGCTAAACGAACGGATTGTCCGGGTTCCACCATTACTATATCTACAACGACGACGATGTGCGTTTTCGTGAAGGAAGTAGTATGATGTGTGTTATGACGCAGTCGGAGATTTCCTCGACCATGGTGCATTTCGGTGCGGATATGCCGCTCAGGCCACGTTCTGAAGAGTTCTCTGTGCCAGAAGAGAATGGAGATTGTTACAACAAGGCTAGCCACGACTATTCGTCATCGTACGTGTACTGTTCACAGGACGAGATCCTGGACTGTGGCACAGAAAGACAGGAGGTGGTTATACCGTCTTGTGCTACACACGACACTGGGATGTGTGATCATAGTGCGTGCTCTTATTTCCTTGGGGATATTTCGTCTGCTGAAAGAGACAGTTTCTCCGAGAGTGAGGCAACGGCTCAATTGCAGAATGGTCGCCGCCGTACACGGAAATTACCTCCGGATATGTGTGAGCAAAATTGCCCCAATCAAAACGTAAAGGGAGATAACGCCGTCTCTACGAGCACCTCTCTGCCACCATCTTGCAAACCACAGCTACCTTGTCCGTGCTTTAGAGCCTGTTTGTTCCCATCAAAACATTCGACATCGAGACAGCTAACAGCACCAACGTTACTCACAGCCAAGCTCTTACTCGTTATCGCTGATTGCAAACACACACTCACGACAATGCTGGCTCTTGTCTCCGCGTTCTTTTCTCCGCATTTTCATCTCCCACACCCGCCAAGGCCGCCTGCATTTTCTACATCGACGTCATCTACATGTTATACCACAACCACTACCACAACCACAACCCCAACCACCACTACCACAACCACCACAACCACCACCACCACCACCTCCACTACCAGAAGAAGAAGCAGCAGCAGCAGCAGCAGCAGCAGCAACACACACCTTACAAAACCGCCATCCGTATTCTGTGCCACCATCTTGTTCATTCTCGTCTTCTTCGCCGGGCCTCAGTGTTCCAGCGCCGCCCGTACCAAAGTCAGCATTCACGCCATCATACCTCAGCACTTCGACATGAAGACGGACCTGACGCGAGAGTTCCACAACACGGTTCTCAACTTCAAGCGAGACCGCCGCCATCGCCGGATCATGGAGGTCTTCGGCACTTCCGAGTCCTTGACCTTTCTCAACTCCGACACGCCCAACGAGATCCTGACGGCCATCTGCGATGACGTGCTGACACACCAGACGATCACGATCCTCAACATCAACAACCCTCTGAGCATCCGGAGGCGAACCAGTTCCAACCAGTACGTTCTGGAGCTGGCCCACTTCCTGGGGATCCCTGTCATCTCTTGGGATACGGAGTTCAGCGGCGCTCAGGTTTGTCCTCTCAGACAATATCATTTATATCTCTGTCTGTGTTCCTGCTTGTTTTACTTTCCATTGGGTTTTTTGTTGTTTTTTTTTTTT
>NW_004797283.1:63494-64410 GCF_000002075.1 Aplysia californica | reverse complement strand
CAAATGATATTCTTTTATAAAGCTGGGTCGTGTATGCCAGTGCCATAAAGTCAACTAGAAATAAAGGTCAATCATACAGTCAGTTAGTTCTCTCTTACCTGTTTACATATGAATTTGTATCTCATTACTTTTACTTAGCATTCAAAACGAGGTAGTTTTCCTTCACTCACAAGATGTAGTTTTCTCCCCTTCTGCGTTGTAATGTTGTGAGTTGCAATCTGCTGAGTTTTATTGCAATGGTTTGCGTTTTGCAGCTTAACACTCATTTAGACCCTGTGTAGTTACTATAAAAAACCACAACCTCCGATAAATCCAATCTCTAACAAAACAGGAGTCAAGTGGGCGAAGAGTTATAAAAGTTCCAAACAATCCAGGCTCAAAATGCTCATTTTACGGATTCGAACCATCTCCACCTGCATCGTAGTCTATCATTTAAACTGTCTGAGCTAACAGCATAACGTAGCAGCCAATTTTGTCATCCAGTTTTACAGCATTACAAACTTCTGTATTATTCTCAAATCCATCTTTTTAAACTATTTTCATTTTTATAAACCGAACTGAGTGCGGAAAAAATAAATTTTTAATAACTGCACCATGCAGTTATAGTAACTTACAGTTTGAATTTGATTAAGATGGATTTTCAAGAGCTTTTAAGACTTTTGTTGTGACTGTAATCAGCTGAGCTATGCCGTGTTTCAGCTGAACTGGCATTCTCTATTCAAAGGGTTTTTTTCTGGAGGTGTGTGGGGGGGGGGAGGGTTGTCCCTTGCTCATTTATATGAGATGGACGCCGTCTGATAAGTAGAAAAAAGAGCGTATGATAGTGTCCAACAGCGTATTACGTACATACTTATTATAACGTTTAACTGTTACAGATACAGATTCAAGGAATATAGATGCATGTCAAGGATCTGAG
>NW_004797283.1:61965-63152 GCF_000002075.1 Aplysia californica | reverse complement strand
TGTCCTGAGCCATCATTCCATGCTCGTTCCAAGTGAGCTTCATTTCTTTCATCTCCCTTTCCACGCATCTCCTCCATGTTTCCCGTGGCCTACCCCTGTTCTTTAAGATTAGCGTTAGTCCTTTCTTCCTCTGCTCCAGTGAGTCACGAAGAGTTGAAAATCTACTGGAGTCACATGACCCATATATGAGGCATCGTGGTGAAATCGGGCGCTCGTGAAAATAATGGAATCTAAGAAATTGATATTCTCTTGCCATTCAGCAATCTTTTTTTCTTTTTTTTTCTTTTTTTTTGGGGGGAGGGGGTTGGCTTAGACACAAACTTCTGCTTGAATTGTACTGAAAAACATTGATTAAATGCGCCAAAAATGTAAAGTTTCAGTTTCCAAGGACTCACAATCAATAGAAATTGCCGAACTTTGACGGCCATTTTCTAGCTAATTTTACCTCTGAAACCAGGTGAACCTGACTTCCCTCAATCGCAAATATCTTATCTACTATTCAGCTTAGACGGATGTATTTTTCACCAAAAGGAAGACAAATGAACAAGCTTTAAGATTATACCAATAACCTCATATACCTAAAAACTGACGAGCGCCTGATTCCACCACGTCGTGACACAATTGGTCACATTTAAGGACAAGCCGGCTAACCCAGATTTTGGGGATTTCCCGAAATCTTGACCTACACCAAAAATTGGCATTGTTCAACCTATAGGAGAAGTTTGGTTAAATTGTGTGTATATTTGTTTGGTTTTAGAGAAAGCTCTCCATGTCTTTTAAAGAAACTGAACAAGGGGCAAAAACGTTACCTTTCATTTATTTTTCTCAAAACAGCGTTTTTCGGGATAGCCCTCTTGTGCTTAAAAGCGACCTTATTTTTCACCAAAAGCAAGGCAAATGAACAGGCGTTAAGATGATACAACTAACCTCATATGCCCCAACATTGACGAACGCCTGATTTCACCTGTCGTGACACATGAAGTGTGCTGACAAGATGACTTACTTCTCGGATTCAAGCCTAATGGAAATAAAAACATCTTGCCAATAAGTGAAGTTTTACAATTTATAAGTATGAAATAATAAGAGGCATGCTCTACATAAAAAATAGAGCATCAAAAAAAGACCTACTAATTTGATCTCGGTGTCGATAATTTTTTTTTTTTTTTTAATTTTTGTGGATTACGAGA
>NW_004797283.1:59803-60209 GCF_000002075.1 Aplysia californica | reverse complement strand
AGAATTGGGGGATACGATTGTTGTAAGAACCGAGGATATGACTGTTGCGTGAACTGAGGATGCGATCGTTGTTTAAACTGGCGATATTAGGTTTTCTTAAGACCGAGTACCTGGGTATTCCTTTCTTTATTTTTTGTGGAGAGGTGGGGGGGTGCGAGGAGGGGGGTATACGAACATTCAGGAGTATAATACCATCATCATATTATGCTTCATCGCCTCTCGTGAGTGGAGGATAATTTGAAGTTCTGACGTTTCTTGTGTAAATAGGTGATATAAGGAATTCTGGGACCGGATATCCCCCCGGTGTTTGATGTATATGGACATTTGTCTGGACGTTTGCTAGTTTGCTAGGAGGAAAGAGAAAAAAGTACCAGAGAGAGACACACAGAGAAAGAGAGAGAGAGAG
>NW_004797283.1:55770-57787 GCF_000002075.1 Aplysia californica | reverse complement strand
AGTATTTCTTCGAAAATCATTTTGACTGACTGCTATGCAAAGAGTACGTATCGGATTAACGAGTAAATTTCCTCTTTGGAAAGTGGTGGCGCAGAGTTCTCCCCGTCGTATGGATACGATGGTAAAACACGACATATAGATAGGGTTAAGTGGTGGCACAGAGTTCCTCACGTCGTATGGATACGATAGTAAAACACGACGTATAGATAGGGTTAAGCGCGCAACTTGTAGGTAGATTTGGACTTCAAGAAATCTAACGAGGTACTTGTGCAGTTTGTCCCACCCCAAGTGCATGTGTCTTTTGTTGCTTTTGTTGTTGCTATGTGAGATGTAATATTTTGTGGTGTTTCTGTTGTTGCTGCTGTTGTTGTTGTTGTTGTTGTTGTTGTTGTTGCTTTTATTGTGTTTGTTGTTGTTTCGTTGTTTGTTTGCTTTTGGCGGGGGGTTACCCTTTTTAGGGAAGGGGTGGGGGGTTGTCCTTTGTTGGTTGTTTTTTTTTAATCTTTCTTTTTTTTCGTTTTTGTTGTTGTTTTTGTTTTGTTTTGGGGGTTTTTTGTTTGTGCGTCTAAATTTCGCTAACTTATACTTAATATGCATTTCACCAAATAACACTTCTATAAAAACACACTCTCAAACAAAGCAAGTTATATAACCAAAACCCTTCCCCTGTGTCTATCTATTTATTATAGTGTTTCGTGTTGAGGTCATAGCACAGCATGGACAGAACATGGACACTGTTAAAAGCAACAACTTTTAAAGTAAAGAGAAAAGCAAACTTTCATAATTTTTCTTTCAAAACGTCGGAAAATATGTTTTTAGTTATTTTGTTACGTGGTTTGAGCAAATTTTCGGACATGTCATTGAAGAGCTAGAAGCGTGGATCACACCTTTTTATGATCTTTATAATATCACACAGAGATTTAGGATATCATGTTCATGAACAAGTCGCGCAGCTCGATAAATAATTTCCTTTTGGATGAAATGAACTCTAATTCAATAAATCAGAAAAAAAACACGAGGTGCTTGACTTGTGTGGAATAGTCACGATAGGTTCTCGCTCATTGTGAAAAGATGAATGGCTATGATGAATTGGAAGGCACACTCAGGAACTAATTAAACAGGTTGCTCAACGCGTTTTTGTATCACCTCGGGTTGCGCAATAAGTGTTCATATCTCTCTTGTTTATTCCTTTTTAATGTAAGTGGTTTTTACACCCCTATCAATACAAATTAGATCAATTGGTCGCTTTTAAGCACAAGGGGGCTATCCAGTAAAATGCTGTTTTGAGAAAATCGAAGGTAAAGTTTTTGCCCCTTGTTCAGTTTCTTGAAAAGACAAGGAGAGTTTTCTCTATAATCAAACAAATATACACACCAATGAAACTAAACTTCTCTTATAGGTAGTGCAATGCCCACTTTTGGTGTAGGTCAAAATTTCTGGAAACCTTCGAAATCTGGGTTGGCCCGTCTGTCCTTAAAAGCGACAAATGAGAAGTAGGGCTTTCGACTCTGCCTGTCAGATCCAACCCTAGGCTGAGAGATATACAGCATCCCAGCAGACAGACGTGAGATACTCGATAAAAATCCTCCCTACTCGGGAAACGAACTCCTGTGATCTCCTGCATGCGAAAGCGAAATGGCTAACCGCTACACCACAGACGCGGTTCAATCCCTCTTCCTGGCTTTTACAGTTCTAGAATATTTAAAGATCTCAAAAACAGGACAGTCGAACAATGCGAACGCGTGCAGAAGCATTTAAATGCAAATGAAACTTTTTTTTCTGTCTGTTTGGGTGCTAGAGAAGCTCTTTGACAAAAACATGTTTTCTTAGCGATGTAGAAAGCGCAAGACAGACCGTCAAGAAAGAACATCGAAGGGATAGTGAAAAAGTCTAACAATCTAGTCATGCTAGCCAACTACTGAAGATAGACAGATAGATAGAAGGATAGAGAGATAGATAGAGAGATAGATAGATAGATAGATAGATAGATAGATAGATAGATAGATAGATAGATAGA
>NW_004797283.1:52956-55158 GCF_000002075.1 Aplysia californica | reverse complement strand
AGGGGGGGAGTTTTCTCCTTTTCTGTCTGGTTGTTCAGCCATCGCTTTGTTCTCATGGCTGTTGCTCCGGTTATGTGCTTGTGTTTTCTTCCTTTGTCTGTCCTTTCCAGGCATGTCTACACAGTCACACGTCTACACAGTCACACGTCTACACAGTCACATGTTTACACAGTCACACGTCTGCACAGTCACATGTCTACACAGTCACACGTCTACACAGTCACACGTCTACACAGTCACATGTTTACACAGTCACACGTCTACACAGTCACACGTTTACACAGTCACACGTCTACACAGTCACACGTCTACACAGTCACACGTCTACACTGTCACACGTCTACACAGTCACATGTTTACACAGTCACACGTCTGCACAGTCACATGTCTACACAGTCACACGTCTACACAGTCACACGTTTACACAGTCACACGTCTACACAGTCACACGTCTACACAGTCACACGTCTACACAGTCACACGTCTACACAGTCACGCGTCTATAGATAGATTTGTACGGTACATCTCTGTCTAAAAGTTTTATTATTCCGTCTTCCTATGTCCATTGCGCTACCCTAGAATTGCAAAGTCGTATCTTCTCAGTGCTTAATTTTGAGAAATATTGATGTTAAGAAGTGTTGTGTTTCACAATATTATGTCTAGCTTTTTTAAAATACAATTGTTTGAATATTTTGATAACGACTTGGAATTATCTTACGATTTCGACACACCAGATAGAATGTTTATTGGTTTCTGGCAAAACAGAACTCAAAACAGACAGAAATGTCTGATAGAACTATGTAATTTTAAGGTAGCGATCTATTGAAAACGTTCAGCTTGCGCACCAAAAAAGCCCCACAAAGATACCCTGAAAATGTCCCCGAAGGTTTTCAACATAAAACCCGCGACATGGGAGAGCCCAGATCCTGACAAACCCATTTGGAGAGCAGCAATCACAGTTGGCACTAAGTCCTGTGAGGGTTAGCAAAAAAGAAATGTTTAATGCTGGAACCAAGAGAATAGCCAGCAAGCTACTCACATCAACGAGTGGAAATAAAGCTTTTAAATGTACGAAGCTATGACGTGGAAAAGAGTGATGAGGGGTGACTTGATTTTTTTTTAAACTGTGCAAGATGAAGGATTACTCTGTCGGGAATCGAACAAAAGCCTCTTGCACAGCGTGTCGCCAACCACGGTAAATGTCTCGGCCAAATTAACAACAACCACGCTCAATTGTTTTGTGTGTGTGTGTGTGCTTTTTGGCCTGCAATCTTTCAAAACGACGTAAAGAAACAGAAGTATTAAAACCGCATCCAACTCACTCGAATGCCGCAAGCAAAAACAATTTAGATCACATCACTCATGTGTGAATGTGGAACAAACAAATTATACCCACTGTCCGAAATCGTTCTCGTTCCATTAGCGCTGCGGGTGGTAGTAGGACGACTCTTTCTTCCAAACTATCCTTCTTTGGGGTTTTTTGTCTGTCTGTCTGTCTGTCTGTCTGCCTGCCTGCCTGCCTGTCTGTCTGTCTGTCTGTCTGTCTGTCTTTCTTTTTCTCATCACTAAATGACAGTTATTGTGTACGTTGATGGCCTTCTCTTTACTCAACAAACTCATTACTGCAAAACAGAGTATTAACTTTTTCCTAAGGAAATTGATGCCTCTGTCTGTCTGCCTGCCTGCCTGTCTGTCTGTCTGTCTGTCTATCTGTCTGTCTGTCTGTCTGTCAGTCTGTCTATCTGTCTGTCTGTCTGTCTGTCTGTCTTGCTTTTCCTCATCACTAAACGACAGTTATTGTGTTGATGAATACTTGAATACCTGAATGTAGAACTGGAGTCTTAGGAAGACGGGGTGCTCCATGCTTTCTCGCCCCACTTCATGAGGGTCCATTTCAGTGTGAGCAGGCTGATTGTCTCCATCATCAGCTGGTTGTTGTAGCGTCTGATGGGGTCACGCAGGCTGCTCCTCCTATGACGTGGAAAAGAGTGTTGAGGGGTGACTTGATAAAAAAAACCAGGGCAAGATGAAGGATGCCTGTCGGGAATCGAACAAAAGCCTCTTTCACAGCATGTCCCCAACAACCTCTTTCTTCCAAACTATCCCACTTTGGGTTTTTTTGCCTGCCTGTCTGTCTGTCTGCCTGCCTGTCTGTCTGTCTGTCTGTCTGTCTGTCTGTCTGTCTGTCTGTCTGTCTGTCTG
>NW_004797283.1:48650-49736 GCF_000002075.1 Aplysia californica | reverse complement strand
CTAAGAAACCACATTTCTGTTGCTTCTATTTTATTTTCACTGTCTTTAGTGATTGTCCAGCATTCACAGCCATATAGAAGGGTTGACGCTCTCATCAAAACAGTTTAGGTCACTCATGAGGCCCCCCACGGGGCGGTGCCACTGACTGAAGTGTCTTTAGGCCATTCCCAAAGGGGGGACATTTCTCGTTTTAGTGCACAGAAGAATTGTAAATGGGCTGATCCAACTATGTCATGCTCGTAACTGTGCCTGAACTACAACAGGGGACTGCTGCTTTTTCTTTCCTGATCCTTACTAGCGTCATTTTTCATCTACTTCTTTTGTATGTTTGTCACACTCTTGTGACCTGCTATTTCCGGGATGCCTTGATAGTGGAAGCAGACTTTGTGCTGTTGAAGCTAGAGAGTTGAGCAGAGTAAGTCTGATTCCCTGTAAGGACTTCTCTGTTGACATCCACACCTTGACGCTCATATGACCCTATGCAGTTGCGAGCGCCGTAAAACCTCTACTAAAACTAAAACTCAGGAGACGGGCTTCGCGCATGCCTTTCCACACAACCTGGGCTGAAATGGACACAACGTCCCAACAGAAAGACCGAGGTACTTGACAAAAAATTCCCTCACATACGGGAAAAGGAAGATGAAGACCAAGTAGAAAGATGAGAAGGCAAAAAAGAAAGAAAAAAAACTTCCCCAAAAATGATTCTACATATTGTATCTCTAGAAACATGTACATGTATGTCCCGAAAGTTGTGAAAGTTACATTAAGTGACATTAGAATTATTGTACTGTATGCTTCCCAGGAAGTTGAGTTTATGCTCTCAGGTCTGTTGAGGTAATAGTATAGATTGTAAAGCGCATAGGGCGGGGATTTGCGCTACACAAATGCTATCTCTTATTATAATTAATTATTCCGTTGTTTACAGAGATTTCTCTGAGACAGAGTGCATTCGGATAAATTATTGTCCTCTTATCATCAACTCAAAAAAAATTACCTTAAAGTAATTTGTCGACACGAAGCGAAGGAAATTGGTCGAAATAAAAACGAGAGATCTACACCGGCTCAACCCCGCTTGGAAAATTGGTT
>NW_004797283.1:46118-47663 GCF_000002075.1 Aplysia californica | reverse complement strand
TGAGATTTTTGTGATTAAAGGAAATGGGGTCGCCTGGTTTCACAAGAAAATGGCCTCCATAGTTTGGTGACTTCCAAAGTTTGAGAGTCCTTTGAAACTGTAAATCTACATGTTTTGTGCCTTTAATCAACGATTTTCTGTAGCTTCCATTCAGAAAAGAGTTTTTAAAAGGATATAAATGCGTTGAGTCAAAGAGAAAAAATTCTTTAAAATGTGCCCAACGTCTACAAAAATGCCTGGGTTTTTTTTTATTTCATTGTTTTGACGACCACCTGGTTTCACCATGATGCCTCACAAGTGTTCCAGCGTTGCTGAAAGTGATACTATAAAGCAATTTGGTGGTTGAAGAGATAAACAAATATGTAATTTATGTTTAAACGGGTTGGCTAGAAAGCAGTAGGCTATGTTTGGTGGGAAATTAGTGAAAGAGAAAAATAATTTGCTGACAGATTCGCTAACAGTAGATATGAGTAATTATAAAACGTACTGGCAAACTGGCAGATTGAATACTAGGACAGAGAGGGGGGGAGGAAAACAGACTGCCCGAACTACAATAACAACAACACCAACAACAACAACCAACAACAACCAACACAATAATAATAACAGCGATAATACAACAACCACAACAACAATAATAACAACAACAACAGCGACAATAACAACCAGCAACAACCAACTCAGTAATGATAACAACGATAATACAACAACAACAACAACAACAACAACAACAACAACAACAACAACAACAACAACAACAACAACAACAACAACAACAATTCTGCCGTACTCTGACGAAACGTCTTTTTCTTATTCACTGCAGTTTTGAGAAATCAACCATTTTCGGTTTTCTTATAATTTCTCTTGAGCACAGTGAATGACACTTCTCTTCAGGGTTCCAGATCTACCGTTGATGCACTGTGCAAACTAGTTTGAATGTTATAAGAAAAACAAAAAAAGCTGATTTCTTGAAACTGTTATGAATAAGAAAAGGTCGATTTGTCAGAGTACGGCAGAATTGTTATTGTTGTTGTTGTTGTTGTTGTGGTTGTTGTATTATCGTTGTTATTATTATTTTGTTGGTTGTTGCTGGTTTTTATTGTCGCTGTTGTTGTTGTTGTTGTTATTGTTGTTGTGGTTGTTGTATTATCGTTGTTATTATTATTGTGTTGCTTGTTGTTGGTTGTTGTTGTTATTTATATTGGGATATAACATCTCCACGCTTAACATGAGCTTGCTCTGTGCGCTGCACAGCTACGTGCACCATTACTACTGCAGAACCTGAACTGAAACACCCAAAAGAATTCTCGGGAAGCAAACAAAAGACAAACACCCACCCCCTCACCTCTTCCATCGCGTGTAAACTTTTTCTTCGAGACCCTTGGGATTTGGTGGTTTTCTTCAAAATGCCTCAAATAAATCCCTCCAAAACATGCGGTCGCTCGTGTGTCCTGTTGGGGAAGGGAGGGGGGTGGAGGGGGGGCGAACATAATGCGACAGACATAGAACGTACTCTTTGAACTTGTCCGTCGCCCGCCCACTTAG
>NW_004797283.1:41614-43163 GCF_000002075.1 Aplysia californica | reverse complement strand
TGAACGTTTGAGGAGGTGGGAAGGGTAGGTAGATACATAGATAGATGTTCTTTTTCTTTTGTGTGTGCGGTTCTTTTTTGTTTTTAATTGGGGGGTTTTTTTGTTGGGGAGGATATCTTTTACTTTTTTTTGTTTGTTTGTTTTGTTTGTTTTATTTGTTTGTTTTAAGGAGGGTACTTAACTTTGTCGATTTGTTGGGGGTTTTTAAAGGGTTTTTTTATATTTGGATCCTAAACCTTCAATCCCCAACACGTATATGACCTGATTGTGTTGCAAGTGCCTCAAAACTCTTATTAAAACGAAAGTAATTCGTTTTCCCACGTGGATGTACGCAAGGGGTACGTTTGGATCAGTTTGATCAGCACCGCCTAAAGCATCCTCAGTATTTCCCTTGTTAAAAAGTAGCTAACATATTATTAGGAAGACCTGAGTGCTTTCGTTTGTTTAGAATTGATCGACAAACCACTTAATAAAGGAAACATCGTAGTAACACGAATAATATACTCCTAGGTAGATTGAAATAATGATTTAAAAATAAAATAAATTACACTACACTTTTATTTGTCCCAGAAGGGTACTTTGGTTTACAATGGCAAACATACATACATAAATACAGAATTGGTCACTTTGAAGGATAAGCGGGCAAACCCAGATTTCGGGGGTTTCCAGAAATCTTGACCTACACCAAAAGTGGGCATTGCCCTACCTATAGGAGAAGTTTGGTTTCATTGCTGTGTATATTTGTTTGGCTACTGACAAAACTATCCTTGTGTTTTAAAGAAACTGAACAAGGGGCAAAAACTTTACCTTCGATTTTCTCAAAACAGCACTTTTTGGGATAGCCCCCTTGTGCTTAAAAGTGACCAATTATAAATACATACTTACATGGCGCATAGAAATGTTTATCTTAAGTGAAAAGAACCCAAAAGGAAGCATGGGACAGTGATGTACAGAAAATGGAAAGAGGGGTGGAGAAGAAGAAGACGGGAAGACGTTATCATCATCACCATCTCTTCAACAAGGAAGAACAATCCCCTGAAGAGAATTCTAGAAAAAACAACACAATAACGGCAGAAAAAAGGGGGGAAAATAACAAGGCGAACAGGAGACAGGCGAAAACTGGATGTCCTGCTACCCGAAACCCCTCGGAGACGTGTATTTGGGGCAAGGGAAGATGGCGACAAAGAGCCAGTGGAAGTGAAAAGAGGAAATCCCTGGATAGTTCCAGCTGACGGACTTGCCACCCTGGCACGGCAAACCTTTCTTCTCTCCGCGGGACTCCATTATTATATATCCTGACAGACTTGACGTTCTCGTGCGTGCAAAGAGCTCTCTCTGTCTCTCTGCCTCTGTCTGTCTGTCTGTCTCTTTCTCTCTCTGTCTCTCTCTCTCTCTCTCTCTCTCTCTCTCTCTCTCTCTCTCTCACACACACACACACACACACACACACACACACACACACATGTATATATACACACAGACACTCTCTCTCTCTGTGTCTCTCTCTGTGTCTCTCTCTGTCTCTGTCTGTCTGTCTGTCTGTCTGTCT
>NW_004797283.1:37239-41291 GCF_000002075.1 Aplysia californica | reverse complement strand
CTCTCTCTCTCTCTCTCTCTCTCTCTCTCTCTCTCTCTCTCTCTCTCTCTCCGGCCTAGAATTTATTGAGCAGGAGCTGTCAGGGGAAGGAAGCTGTGTTGAAGGAAAAAAGGACACTCTTTCTGAATACCGCTCTAGACAATATTCAATTTTACAATATTATGCTGGTAGGTATTTGCATCACGTCGACTTAAGCTCCTACTTGATCAAGTGAAAAGTCTATTCGCCCGATTGGTAAAGGGCCCACCTTCAAATCAAATCAGAAATCCCTGGGCATACGTGCCCAAAATCTACCGTGATCCTGATTGCAAATATTCTAATCCTTCATTCAATAACTGTATATCACATAGGAGGCCTAGTGGTTATTGAGTATGCGATGTCAGGGGAAGGAAACTGTCTTGAAGAAAAAAATGACACTCTTTTCGTAAAGCGCTATGGAGAATATTCAACGTTACAATATTATGCTGGGGGGTATTTACATCTCGTAGATTTAGCCTCCTACTTGATCAAGTGAAAAAGTCTACTCGTCCGCGATTGGTAGATCGCCCACCTTCAAATCGAATCAGAAAAAAAACAGAGAATACGTCCCTAAAATCTTACGTGATCCTGATTGCAAATGTTATAACTCTTTTATCGACACACTGTATATTGTACAGGACGCAGGCCTTCAAACATTTACTCGTCAAGGCCAACCACGCTGAGTGGGATACAACATAACGCCTTTATTATATATCCTGACAGACCTCACGCTCTCGTGCGTGCAGAGACAACTCTAGCCTTCCGACCACCCAGCCTAGTGTTTATTGGGCATGAGATATTCGGGGAAAGAAGTTGTCTTAAAGGAAGAAATGAAACTTCTTTTGAATACCCCTGTGGGAAATTGTCAATGTTACAATATTATGGTGGTATGTATTTGCGTCACGTCGACTGAAGCCCTCACTTGATCAAGTGAAAAGTCTAGTCGTCCGATTGGTAGAGCGCTCACCTTCGAATCAAATCAGAAAAGAACAGCATACGTTCCCAAAATGTACCGTGATCCTGATTGCAAATGTTCTAACCCCTTTATTGACACACTGTATATTGCATAGGACGCAGGCCTTTCAACATTTACTGGTCAGGCCCAAACAGCATAACGCCTTTATTATATATCCTGACAGACCTCACGTTTTTGTGCGTGCAGATATCTGTCTCCCTTTCTCTCCTTCCAACCAACCAGCATAGGCATTTATTGGCCGTGAGATGTTGGAAGGGAAGGAATCGCTCAGAAGGAAGAAATGGCACTCTTTTAGAATACCGCTACAGAAAACGTCCCATAATAAATTATGATGGTGGGTGTTTGCATCACATCGACCCACTTCTTAATAAAGTGTAAAGTCTATTCGTCCGATTGATAGAGACGTCGTCTCGAATGAGAAAGGACACACTTTTCTAATAAGCCTATAGAGAGTGACTCTTGTGCGATATCATATCATGTTGTTGGGTGTTGGCATCACGTCGGCTTACTTAATAAAGTTTTTCTCGAGTCTGAAAACAGTAGCGACAACTGTACGCATCTCAAATACAGTGGTGAGGCGTCGTGTAGATGAAGGGAGAAAGGACACTCTTTATCAAATAATGTGGACAATAACTCTGGTTCGATGTTATGCCGGTAGATTTTTGCATCACGTCCCCTCAGGCCCCTATTTGAGAAAGTTTAAAGTGTTTGTCCGACTGATGAGGATCCCACGCTCCAATCGAATCAGAAAACCCAGAGTACGCCAAGAGAACCCAGGGTATACAAAAAACAGCCAACCCCCACCCCTAAAAAAAACCAAAACTGCTATGATCCTGGTTCCAAATGATCCAAGCTGTTATCGGCTACATTGGGTATTGTTAAGGAGGCGGGCTTCTTCAGCACAACCCATCAAGGCCAACCAGGCAGAGTGGGATGCAACATGCCCCCGTTTTATCATTTCTCGTGACAGACTCGATGTTCCTCAATTTCCTGTGGGTGTACAGAGCTCTCGCCTCCCGACCACACATACACGATGTCTTATTGGACGTGAATTGTTGGAGGGGGTCGTCTTCAAGAGGGAGGAAAGGCCTCCCTTTCAGAATACCGTACCGCTATTTTTTTTTTATGTCCGAGATAATGTTGATGGGGTGTGTACATCAAGTATTCTGTTTGCGACCTGGATAGATGGAGTCAGGGAAACACTAACAACTCATGGCATCCCTCTGACCCAAGCTCTCTGGGTCGTGGCAGAGAGACGTCTCTTTGTTCCCGCTACACGCAAAAGGGTATAAGCGGTGGATAAAAGTAAAGTATTATGTTTGCAAATGACGAAGAGTCTATGTATTCAATACAGGGTTCTATTTCAATAAACTCTGGAAGTTTTAAACCATTGAACTCCGTATTCTTGGAAGCGTGTTAACCATCTCTGAAAAGAGTGAAATGTTAGTGGTTTAACGCCCCTGTCAACACTATTAGGTTATTTAACAGGCGGGACCTCCGGGTTTAACGTCCATCTCCGAAAGGGCCAAGCTAAAGAAGAAATTCGTGGAAAGTGCCTTTCCCAAGACACATCTTCGGGCCAAGCTGACGCTCGAACCCCCGAACCCCCGAACCAGCAATCTTTCGATTATGGGTCCGGTAGCCTAACCTCTAGGCCACCAACGCCACTTCAACCATCTCAGAAAAAAGGAACTCCTCAGTACTCTCGTGGCCTTAAGGTTAAGGTGTTCGCCTCTCATTCAAAGGTCCCGGGTTCGAATCCGGGTAGCGACGGAAAAATTTTCTTCTCTAAAATTGTATCCTTTCACCTTCTTTCCTTCTCTCTTGTATTACTCTGTCGTCTGCTTTCGTCTCCACTTTCTTTCCCCATTCCCTCACCTCCTTTGCCCCCTCCACTGGGCTCCTGACTCTTTCTGCAGCCTTTCCACTGCTACTTCTTGGCTCCTTCTTACTGTTTTCTTTCAGCCACACCGTGATCTTCTGGTGGGAAAGATCTACACCTAGCCTGCTCGAACAAGGGCGAAACATTTCGGAGGTCCCGTGTGCAAGTTGCGCACGTTAAAGATCCCTTGGTGCTCCAAAATCGATGCAGTGTATGCTTTGGCCACCAACCTGGCAAAATTCAAAATTACCTGTCTAAGACAATCACTTTTATCCTCGACAACAGGTGACCGTTTTGTACAATTTCGAGTGAACTTGAAATTTTGAAACCACGAACTTTGTGTTCTTGAGTGGCCTAAATATTTTGCAGTCTCACCCTCTCGTAACACCTCTAATCTTCGGCACTTACATGACCCTATTGTGTTGCAAGTGCCGTAATACTTTCCAACAAAAAAATCTCCTTTTTTTTTATCTTTGCGGGGCTCACAGGGGAAGTAATCCATATCATGGTGTCAGGAAGATGAAGGGAGTCTGGGATCAATAAACACACCAGTGTCTACACACGTCTCATCCTCTCGATACTTTCGTTTGGTCGGTTATTGTTTTAGATTTTACACCCCTTTCAACGATAGATGCAAAGTTTTTTAAGAGACGGGACCTTCGAATTTAACACCCACCTTCTGATAGAACCGATTTGAGCCAAATGGGAGGGGAGAGAGAGAAAGAGAGAGAGAGAGAGAGAGAGAGAGAGAGAGAGAGAGAGAGAAGGAGAAAGATATAAAGAGAGAGAAAGAGAGATAGAGAGAAAGAGACAGAGAGAGAGGGAGAGAGAAATAGAGATTGAGAGAGACTTTAATCTCCCCCTCAATAACCCAAGTTCGAGAAGGCTCCGATACCTACGTTTATGAAATCGTCAAAAGAGCAGGAAACCGAGCAACCATCCGTCTTAATGGAATGGCTCGGCCATTCAGTAACGGAACGGAAAATTGGCACGAGTGAATGCCGTCTTCTCCTTTGGAAAGTCATCTTTGCTCGGACGCGGGAGACATATTAACCCAATACACAAACGTCGGCCATGATAAATTCGGCTTGACGGTAGAGCACTAGGTCACAATAATAAAACAGCAGTTTGAAAAACCGCGTGCGCGCGGAATCGTGTTTCCCTAAATAACCCCGT
>NW_004797283.1:33701-35910 GCF_000002075.1 Aplysia californica | reverse complement strand
ACGATAGTAAAACACGACGTACGGATAGGGTTAAAAAAAAGAAAAGGGACAGTCAAATACGTGACCACCAAAGCGGGCTGAGAGAGATACAACGCTCCATCCAGCAGACAGACTGAAATACTCGATAACAATTCTCCCCACCCGAGTATCGAACTCGGGCTAAGATCGTTCAAACAAGATAGTTCACTCCTCTCTTTGAACTAATTTAAAAAGTGTCCTCAATATCTGGTGGCGTCCTCTTCGGAATAAGCGCTCGCTTTGCGAAAAGAGTTACCCTACTTGTGGGGATAAAAATCAAAGTGGAACTAAAAAGTTTTGTACGAATTAGAATTGAAATTTCGGAATAATGGTTAGGCTGACAAAAATCCTCTTCAGGTGAAAGGGGCGACTGTTTTCGTCGTTTGGTTTGGCTTTAGAACGAGAGGCGGGAGATCATTAATATAAAATAAACCCAAAACTCCGCACTGAGCGAACCGGAACAGCTGATGCGCAAAGGGGTGCTATTCCTATTCTTCTTCTGGAGAAACGAAAGACAACTTCAAAACAAAGACTGCAGCGCCATCTGAACCAATGCGCGGACTTCCACGGACAATTTTTTGGCCGAGTAAACTGTCTTGTTGAAGTTATGAACGATCTTTGACTCGGGTCCCCTGCGTGTAAAGGTGAAGCCGCTAACCTTTACACCCTAGAACTAGTCGCTGATAAATTATTGTTTGTATTTGGTCGCTTTTAGGGACAGGCGGGCTAACCCAGATTTCGGGGGGTTTCCAGAAATCCTGGCCTACACCAAATGTGGGCATTTCCCTACCTATAGGAAAGGTTTGTTTTCATTTGTGTGTTTATTTGTTTGGTTATAGAGAAAACCCTCCTTGTCTTTTAAAGAAACTGAACAAGGGGCAAAAGCTTTACCTTTGATTTTCTCAACCAAGCATTTTTTTGGGATAGCCCCCTTGTGCTTAAAAGAGACCCTTTCTTCTTCAACATCCTGTGATTAGGTCGAGGGTTTGAATGTAGATTCTCTTGTTCTTCCTCAGTCGAGCCTCGTATGAAATCATCGAGACGGCGGTGGAGTTAGGGCTGACTGGACCCGACTATATCTGGATCCTCACTCGCTCCTCGATACCTACCGGGAAATACGGCGTGAAGAGCTTCCCGATTGGCCTTATGGGTAAGGATTAATGTATGTCTGTTTGTTTGCTCTCTCCCAACCCGCCATCCCCCACCCTCCATTTCCCACCCCATCCAGGTGTAAAAGGGGCAGATCTACAAACCAACTAAAGACAGGGAAGGTTTTGTGAATGTAGGTGTTTCACCTAAGAGATGACAGCCTCCGAACGGCTCCAGACGACAATTAGTAGGACCCGTATTCACGCTTCTGTCATCTAGGTTTGCCGGCAAATAGTACCTGTTTACATCTATAGAATTGCAGAGAGGAAACAATGACAGTCAAGAAAAGATGTGTTTCTTTGTGTGTTTATGTGCGTGTATGTGTGTACTTGTGGGTGTGTGTGAGTGTTTGTGTGTGTATGTGTGTGTATGTGTGTGTTTGTGTGTGTGTGTGTATACGTGTGTGTGTACGTTTGTGTGCATATGTATGTGTGTGTTTGTGTGTTTGTATGTGTCTGTCTGTGTGCGCATGTATTTGTTTTGTTTTGTTGTCTTTTTATTGGGGAAGGGAGGGGGTGAGGTGAGATGTATGGATTAAATGAAAATTACTCTCATGTATAAGTATTATAATTGTTGACCCAAGTGTCACACCACTACTCATTCCCATGGAAATACAGGAACCTAATTATACTTAATCTTTTCCGACAACTCGTGAGTTTTGAGGCTGTGTTAATTGTTGTTATTGTCATGGAGTTTACAAATATTAGTGTTTCTATAATGACCACAACATGTACATTAATTCTTTCTAACCGAGAAAGTTCAAAATGCCGTGCCTATAACTACGCTGTGTTTTTGTTATCATAAAGCGGAGCAACAAGCAGTGGTACTACGCGCGCATTCATTGCCACCTGTTTGTTAATGAGTGTATAATAATTACTTTAATTCACTTCATTTACTATGATTATGAGTATGAGTATGATTTTGGCGCCAGTAAGGCTCGTAAAGGTGTTATATAGGCCAAATTTGCCCTTGGGTACATATAATATTTGGTTAATTAGAATGGTTTTCTTTGTGTTTGTTTTCTTTGTTTGGGGGGATGGGG
>NW_004797283.1:27404-32404 GCF_000002075.1 Aplysia californica | reverse complement strand
ATTTGCAATCTATACAACACTACAACTACATCTAAACCTTCTTAATTTTTGCTTCTCTCAAGATTTACTGCTCCATTCCAGTAAAGTGTAAATATAGTAGGCCAATGACTTTCAGTTGATGTTAATGCACCGATCATTCCTTTCATCGAAAGGGGGCCCAGCTAGTTATATTATACCTCCCCCCCCCCCCCCCACCCAGGAATCAACTACGAGAGAGAGCTGGACGCCATGAAGCATACAGAGCAAGCTGCTGATTACAAATTGTGTCGATTGGGCATAAAAATAAACACGTACACTATAACTGGACAATCAGACTAATCCAGATTTTAGGGGTTTCCAGAAATCTTGACCTACACCAAAAGTGGGTATTGTCTTACCTATAGAAGAATTTTGGTTTCATTGGTGTGTATATGTGTTAGGTTATAGAGAAAACTCTCTTTGTCTTTTAAAGAAACTGAACAAGGGGCAAAAACGTTACCTTCGATTTTCTCAAAACAGCATTTTTCGGCACTTTCCCCATACAGGAATCAGCTACGAGAGCGAGCTAGACGCCATGAAGCATGTCCTACGAGTGGGGGTGAAGACTTGGCTGAACGCCCTGTGGCACATGGCCCAGCGGCCAGCCTCCATGACCAACATGACCATACCCCCGGAGTTCACCTGCGACTCTGACAAACCGCCCTACTGGGCAGATGGACATGTGCTTTACGAGTGAGTGAGATTTTATTTCTGTCTCTGTCTCTGTCTCTGTCTCTGTCTCTTTCTCTCTCTCTCTCTCTCTCTCTCTCTCTCTCTCTCTCTCTCTCTCTCTCTCTCTCTCTCTCTCTCTCTCTCTCTACATTGAGAACGTCCGTGTCCGATGAATGTCATTGTTGATCCGTACGTTGTGTTTTACTATCGTATCCATACGACTTGGGGAACTCTGTGCATAGCAGTCTTTTCTGAACTGTGAAATTGTTTTCAATTTATGGTATATTATTGCACATTTTCAATCAGCAATAGCTGTCCTATTCCAGAATCCAACCCAAACGTCCATACTATGACTATTTTCGCGTATACATTTGGTGGCTTTTAAGCACAAGAGGGCCATCCCGAAAAGTGCTGATTTTAGAAAATCGAAGGTAAAGTTTTTGCCCCTTGTTCAGTTTCTTTAAAACACAAGGAGACATTTCTCTATAACTAAACAAATACCGGTATACTCACCAAGGAAACCAGACTTCTCCAATAGGTAGAGAAATGTCCACTTTTGGTGTGCGTCAAGATTTCTGGAAACCCCCGAAATCTGGGTCAGCCCACTTGTCCTTAAAAACACCTTTTATAATACACCAAGTGTCTCCTTTGAAGCCAACAAGTCTACCACAACGAGATCAACAAAATTGTTATATTGAAAAACTTTACAACTTCCCTGCCAGGATATTCTTGTCGGTTCTTTCGGGGCGACAATAAATAAAGGTTCGTCTTGACACTGAAATATAATGCAGGCCACTCAAGTTCATATCTTAGTCTTACCAGAGTTTACTATTAATGTTTAATAAATGTTTCTCTGCATTTTTGGTGATGTTTGTTAAGTCAGAATGTGTGCCTTCTCATGAGGGTTACCTCAAACTGCTGTGTTGTTTCCCAGGAGAGTCGAGATAGTTATTATTATTATTATCATTATTATTATTATTATTATTATTATTATTATTATTATTATTATTATTATTATTATTATGATTATGATTATTATTATGATTATTATTATTATGATTATTATTATCATGATCATCACGCTGTTGGTGTTATTTTCGTTGTTGTTGTTGTGGTTGTTGTTGTTGTTGTTGTTGTTGTTGTTGTTGTTGTTGTTGTTGTCGTTGTCGTTGTTGTTGTTGTTGTTGTTGCTGTTGTTGTTGTGGTTATTGTTGTTGTTGTTGTTATCATTAATGCCATCATCACCACTGAAAGAGATTAAAATTTGATTGGCCTTGACTAGAAAGAGTCATGATACCTATCTCTGTGCGTGTTGTACTTCTACTAATAGCGAGTGAGAATGAGAGAGAGAAAAAGAGAGAGATAGAGAGAGAAAAGAGAGAGAAAAGAGAGAGAAAAGAGAGAGATAGCGAGAGAGGGAGAGAGAGAGAGGGAGAGACAGACAGACAGACAGAGAGAGAGAGAGAGAGAGAGAGAGAGAGAGAGAGAGAGAGAGAGAGAGATAGAACGGAAATGTTTTTCTATCTGTATAGAATTAATGTTTTAATGAATGTATCTAGTTACTCACGTTTCAACGGTATTTTGACTGTTCGTGAATGTATATTGCATTGTATATTTTTAGTGAACACATTTTCAACCTCACTGCGAGACTGTTTTTCTGGTATAAATTTTAACACATATGCATTTATATTATATGTATAATACTTTGTTTTACGTACACATTTGTGTCGATTAATTTTTAAGATGTGATGTCTTTTTCATTGTAATGCGCATTGAGCATCTTTTAGGAAATGGAAATGCGCAGTATAAATGCTATTTATTATTATTATTATTACTACTGTGTTCTTGAAAGAGACGTAAAATTCCCTCCCTAACCTCCCATGTCCCCGTCCACTAGCTACATGCGCAACGTGAGTATTCGAGACGAGCCTCAGATCCGGTTCAACTCCAACGGCACACTCAAGAGGACCGAGGTTCTCATCCTGAATCTGCAGCCGTTTGTGGACGCGGGAAAGAAAAGGACGAGGTGGAAGGAGGTAAGTGGAGAGCTGAGGGCACGCTGTCGCGAGTCATCACAGTTGGTTTGATTTTAGTAAGGTTTTTACGGCGCTTTCTGTCTCTGTCTCTGTCTCTGTTTCTGTCTCTGTCTCTGTTTCTGTCTCTCTCTCTCTTTCTCTCTCTCTCTCTTTCTCAATTTATCTATCTCTCTCTTTCTTTCTCTCTCTCTCTTTCTCTGTCTGTCTCTCTCTCTCTCTGTCTCTCTCTGTCTCTCCCCCCTCTCTTTCTCTCTCTCCCTCTCTCTCTCTCTCTCTCTCTCTCTCTCTCTCTCTCTCTCTCTCTCTCTCTTCTGGCGTTGTGGCGTCATTCACGGTCAGCAATGCCGACAGCACCCAGGAACTCAACTGTCCTTTTATTCCTGGCGGGTCGACGCGTTCTGCAGCTGTCGTCTTGGTTTGTCAGTTGGTAGACTGACATCCCTAGTGTCAACTGTCGTCTTGGTTGTCAGTTGGTAGACTGACATCTCTCGGCAGCAGCTGGCGGGAGCGCCATCTTGCAGGCTCGGCGCTCGCAACTGCATTAGGTCATATGAGCGCCAAAGGGTAGATGCCAACTAACAGAGAAGTCCAAATGGGGAATCAGGCTTACTCTGCTCACCTCTCTAGCCTCGACAGCACAAAGTCTGCTTCGACTATCAAGGCACCCCAGAAATAGTGGGTCACAAGAGTGTGACAAACAGACAAAAGTGGTAGAGGAAAAATGGCGATAGTAAGGAAAAGGAAAGAAAAAGAAGCTCTTCCCCCTATGATGTTCCGGCACAGAATGAGCGGGGCATTGATAAATCAGCCCATTTACGATTCTACTGTGCATGAGAACATGTTAATATCTCCCCTTTGGGAGTGGTCTAAAGACACACCATCGCGGTTAGATCAGGCGCTCGTCAAATTGAAGAGAATTGAGAACAACAATGTGTTTGCGATATGTCTGTTCCCTTTGTGTGTGTTCGCTACGTGCCTCTTTGTCATAAAGATCTTGTCAGTATGTTAGTGTTTTAGCACCCATAAATGGCAGCTTGCATTGTATGCTTCCAAGGAAGTTGAGGTTGTTTCCGAGTGCTCTCAGGTCTGCTGGGGTAATAGAATAGTATAGAATGCGAAGCGCATGGAGCTTGCTGTTGAGCGGGGATTTGCGCTACACAAATTATGCTATCTCTATTATTGTACGCATGTTTCGCTATGAGCGTGTTTCTCTCTCGCCCTTTTTAACTCCCAGTGGAGCATAGGCCATCAACAACATTTCTCCAGCGAAGCCTGTCCTGTGCATCCTTTTTCTAGCTGTTTCCATGATGCCCCCGCCTTTTCCATTTCCGTTTGTACCGCTCGCTTCCATGCCATCTTTGGTATTCCGTTTTTACGTTTTCTTTGTGGATTCCACGTCAAAGTCTGTCTGATGATGCTTGTCGGGGGTCTCCTCAGGGTGTGCCCAATCCAGTTCCATTTCTTCACCTGTATGTCTTCCTTTACTGGCCTTTGGCTTGTTCTTTCCCACAGTCGAGCATTTGTGACTCGATCGTACCACTTGATCCCCACTATCCTTCTTAGATATCCATTTATGAAGCTCTGCAGTTCCTCTGCTGCTGCTGATACTGGGAGCCTCCAGGTCTCTGAACCATGTGTGTGTTTGCTATGTGTATAATGTTCGCTATGTGCGTGTTAAACCGTACAGGTGGGTGGTTGGCGGGTGCTCTGGTGTGGTTTGCTTCTTCTTTCCTATCAAACATCTATTGCCTTTATCTCCCCTCCTTCTTTTCCGTGTTACTCTCTTGTGACACCTCTTAATCTTATATGACCTTATTGTGTTGCAAGTACCGTAAATCACTTACCAAGAAAAAGAAAAAGACAGTATAAAGTACATGTTTTTATCACAGGTTGGCCGATGGAAGCGACACGGTCTGATCATGGATGACATCACTTGGCCAGGGGGAGCTTCCATTCCCCCGAGTGGAAAGCCAAAAAGAGCCTTTCTCCGAGTTGCCACTTTGTACGAGCTTCCTTACGTCATTTACGGGGAGCTTGAAAAAGACGGGAACTGCCAGGAGAAGTCTTTGGTCTGCTGGGTGTATCGGAGGAACGAAAATAAAGAGCCGTAATTGTCTTTTCTTTTTCCTTTATTTTTTCGTCTGTCTGTTTGTTTGTTTGTTTACTGGAGAGAGAGAGGGGGAGGAGAGAGAGAGAGAGAGAGAGAGAGAGAGAGAGAGAGACAGACAGACAGACAGACAGACAGACAGACAGACAGACAGACAGACAGACAGA
>NW_004797283.1:18015-25526 GCF_000002075.1 Aplysia californica | reverse complement strand
ATTATTATTATTATTATTATTATTATTGTCATATTATTATTATCATTACCATCATCATTATTATTGTTACTATTATTATCTTTATCATTATTATATCATTATTGTTACTTTTATTAGTACCGGTAGTAGTAGTATCATCATCGTCATCATCATCACCATCATCATCATCACCATCATTGTGTGGCCCAGATGACCAAAGAGTGGAACGGGCTGGTGAGAGTCCTACAGGACATGGAGGCTGACCTGGTTCTGACGTCATTCAAGATCAACCCCGGGCGGGCGGAGGCTGTCCGGTTCTCTGTGCCCTACCTGGAGACGGGCATCAAGATCATCGTGGCCCTAAGGGCGGGCGCTATCTCGCCCACTGCCTTCTTAGGTGAGTCAAGGCTGGTTATTGTTATATGAGGGTTCACACGTTATCGTATTATTATTATTATCCATCTGATCAGATCAGATCTGCTTGATCGGTAGAAAAAGGGGGGCTGGGGAGTCAAGAGGGAGGGCAGGCTGACCAGAGTAGGTAGGCCTACACTGACTTTGCTTCCTCAGGATTACAACGTTTTATCTGACATTTTTTTCTTTTTTTTTGGGGGGGGGGGTGGCCTGTTTGAGTTACTACCACCTTGAGGTCAGAAACCACATGTTCCATCTGCTTTGCCAAAATCATAACATTATTTGGAGGCGTTATCAAGATATTCAAAGAATTAATTGCATTCGAAAAAGCTTGACATGTTGTGAAACTTAAACTTGTTTTTCCTGTTTCAAATTTCTTAAACTAGGAGATGTGAAGATAGAACTTTGTAATTATAAGGTAATAAATTTTTAGATTGAAAGCAGAAAGGTTGAGCCGCGACCTCCCTGAGGTATAGTTCTCGACTTGTATTCAAGATAAATTGATATTAATTTTTTTTATCCAAATGAAGACAATTGAACAAGCTTTAAGATTATACCAATAACTCTACAAGCCAAAATTTTGACGAGAGCCTGATTTACCACGCTGCCTCACAAATCTGGATACGAAATAAAGTGTCTAGATCTATTGATTTGTAGTATTTGTACGCAGGGAGAGGTATTGGCAGTCAAATTTATCGATATTATTATTCTCCTTTTATGGAATGAAGAGCGGCTAAAGGGCTAGAAAAATCCCCTTTGCTATCAATTGTTTCAGATGGGGTTGGGAGGGGGGGGGATATGGTCGCTTTTAAGCACAAGGGGGCTGTCTCGAAAAATGCTATTTTGAGAAAATCGAAGGTAAAGTTTTTGCCCCTTGTTCAATTTCATTAAAAGACAAGGAGAGTTTTCTCTATAACCAAATAAATATACACACCAATGAAACCAAACTTCTCCTATCGGTAGGGCAATGTCCACTTTTGATGAAGGTCAAGATTTCTGGAAACCCCGGAAATCTGTGTTTACCTGCTTGTCCTTAAAAGCGACCATATGACGTCAATATATTTTCAGCTCTAAAGTTTGGGTTTTCTTTTTTGATTGGGGGGATGGGGGGGTGAGGGTTGGAGCAGGGTTAAGTTATTTCCCTCTGATCATGCTTGGAAATGACCAAGAAAACTGACGTGACCGTCGGGGAGTCAACTTAGGATGATCGTCGCCTCTCGTGAAGATTTGACCAAAATTCAAAAGAGGTTCCGTGAGTATATTACACAACTCGCTTATTTAGGGTGCGACCAAGCTAAACGTTACCAAAGATCGTTCATAACAAGATAGTTCACTCGGCCAAAAAAGTGTCCACAGAAGTCCACGCATTGGTTCAGATGGTGCTGCTGTCTTTGTTTTAAAGCTCTCTGGCTAAAACAGTACCTGGACATTGATGGCTGGTGTCTCTATAAATAAATCATTGATGGTAAAAGTTTCGAAGCTCTCTTTCGTTTCTCCTGAAGAAGAATAGGAAAGCACAGTTCGTTAGTTTCACTTCTACTTCTATTGTTTTTTACACAAGTAGGGTATCTCTGGTCGCAAAGCCCGCTCTTTTTAAAAGAGGGCGCCACTAAATTTTAGGACACTGTTTTAATTGGCTCAAAGAGAGGAGTGAACCATCTTGCCATGTACGATCTTTGACGTTACTGGGACAAATATCTACGGATGAGTAAAATAAAATCCCCATCATCATTGCCTTTCTCACCCTGCACCAGGGTATAATAGGCCACGAATAAACACTTTACACCTTAAAATATAATGATTCTTATGAAAACAGAGTCACAGAAGTTCTTTCTCCGTCGTCAAGACAGATTTGATTAGAACCCATAAGGTTATGAGAGGTATTTAATATGCTTCTACTGCTGAAGATTGCTTTTACGCTTTTTGTTTGTTTTTAAATTATTATTATAACTTTCAGGCCCTATACAGACACAAATAGGTATTACTATTATTTTAAAGGATCAGCTTCTGTCTTGTGCTAAAAGTAAAGATGGAGGATGGAGGAAGGTGACAGATTTATTCACGATGATCGAGAACACAAAGTTCTTCTTGTACGCCCAAGTGTAGCATTATTACATGACGTGTTTTATGTGCTGTTACACAGTTCTCTCCTGTAGACAGTGCACACCACTACTTTGTTTGATGATGATGATGATGATGATGATGATGATGATGATGATGATGATGATGATGATGATGATGATGATGATGATGATGATGATGATGATGATGATGATGATGATGATGATGATGATGATGATGATGATGATGATGATGATGATACATCATGATGAGAAAGATGGTGATTATAGTGATTATGATAATGAAGAGGAGGAGGAGGAGGAGGAGGAGGAGGATGTATGCATATGTGTGTTTGTCCACCCTTGCTGTGCTGTTCTGTCCACAGACAAATGTAAACAGTTTTGAACGTAACAATTATAGTTCCCCTAATCTCACGGCTATTGGTCAGAAAAAATGTATTCAGCTTCAAATTTCAAACTATAGTAGTTCCTTTTTTTGGTATGGTTATGAAGAAGAGTATTTGAGAATAGAAGAATTATAATACGTGATGTAGTGGGATTGGGGGGGGGGGCGACATTACATCCTGCTCCTGGTGTTTTGATTTCCGCATCCACCTGAAACACAACGGAATGTCTTCAGGGGGTACATATAAATGGTCGCTTTTAAGCACAAGTGGGCTATCCCGAGAAATGCTGTTTTAAGAAAATGGAAGGGAAAGTTTTTGCCCCTTATTCAGTTTCTTTAAAAGACAAGGAGAGTATACTCTATAACCAAACAAATATACACACCAATGAAACTAAACTTCTCCGAAAGGTAAGACAACGTCCATTTTTGGTGTAGGTCAAGATTTCTGGAAACCCCCGAAATCTAGGTTAGCCTGCTTGCTTTAAAAGTGACCAAATTTAGAACTGGCTCTCTGAAACAAATGTTATCCTATCGCAGACTGAAGCTAAAACGCCTCTAAAGTTACACATCAGTGTTGAAAGGGGCGTATAATCACAACTTCTATACTGCACTTGAATGCGAAGCCTCGAAAACTAAATAATGTCTAGACAGGATGAACAAAGTAATGATACTGTAGTTGCAGGAGCTCTAAGTCTAATAGTTTTTCAAGTAACAACTCTAATTTTCGGCACCTATATGACCTGATTGTGGCGCAAGTGCAGTAAACCCTTACTAAAAGTTGACCTACTTTTTGTGCTGCAAGGGTTTTTATACAACTCTACTAAAAGTTGACCTATCTGTATTACAAGTGTCGTAAAACGCTTATTAAAACTAAGAGCATTTATTTGGCTATCTCTCAAGTTTACCTCTAATCATCGGCACTGTAATGGCCTATAATGTGTGTAGCATGTGTCGTAAAACTCTTACTAAAACTTAGAAATCAAGCTATCTCTCAAGTATATCTCTAATCTTCAAAACATCAAATTACCCATAATACGTTTTGCAAGGGTCGTAAAACTCTTACTAGAACTTTTATTAACTTAAACTTTCTCTCCAATTTATCTGTAGTCATCGATACTGCAATGATCTATACGTGTTGCAAGGGCAGTAAAACTTTTACTAAAACTGAAAAAGAATCAATCTTTCACTCAAGTGTATCTCTAATCATCGGCACTGTAATGACCCTTCTGCACTGCAAGTGTCGTAAAACTCTTACTAGAACTAAAATAATTAAGCTATCTCCCAAGCTTATCTCTAATCTTTAGCACTTTAATTACCTGAATATGTGTTGCAGGTGTCTTAAAAGTTTTATTTCTTAACAAACAAATAAAAAGAAATACCCTATCCGTACGCCTGGGGTCATTTTGTACCCCAGGGGTTGTAGTATTCACTTTTTAGAATACTTCTAGAGCTAAGATCTCTTTGAAACTTTCAGTCTTTCTCAAATAATCATTTTGACGGACTGCTATGCCAAGAGTACGGAAAGGATTCACTAGTAAATTTCCTCTTTGGATAGTGGGGGCACAGAGTTCCCCACGTCGTACGGGTATGTATACGATAGTAAAACACGAATTACGAATAGGGTTAAGCTTTCTCTCAAGTTTATATCTAATCATCGACAATGTATTTTGTTATAGAAAATCTATAATACGAGATGTGTTGCAAGAGCTGTAGTGTAATGCTACTATTACTAACTAAAACTCCAAAACAAACAGTCTCTCAAGTTGATCACTTGTCTTTGGTACTGCAATTATCTACATATCATATGTGTAGCAAGGATTGTACAAAACTCTTTCTAGCTAAATCTCAAACACAAAACAGTCTCTCAACTTCTATATGTGTAGCAAAGGTTGTACAAAACTCTTTCTAGCTAAATCTCAATCACAAAACAGTCTCTCAACTTCTATATGTGTAGCAAAGGTTGTACAAAACTCTTTCTAGCTAAATCGCAAACACAAAACAGTCTCTCAACTTCTATATGTGTAGCAAAGGTTGTACAAAACTCTTTCTAACTAAATCTCAAACACAAAACAGTCTCTCAACCTATATATGTGTTTCACGAGTTGTACAAAACTATTTCTAGCTAAATCTCAAACACCAAACAGTCTCTCAACCTATATATGTGTTGCAAGGATTGTACAACAGCTAATACTAACTAAAACTCCAAAACCAAACAGTGTCTCAAGTGTATCACTAGTCTTTGGCACTGTAACTATCTACATAGTGTCTTTGGAACTGTAATTATCTACATAGTATCTTTGGCACTGTAATTATTTATGTGTTGCTAGGGTTGAACAACAACTAATACTAACTAAAACTCCAAAACAAACAGTCTCTCTCACTCACACGTTACACGTCACCACAGCTGCCGCTCACACAAACCTCCCCCTTTCCCTCACCGCCAATGTTTATTTCCAGAGCCGTTTGACTTCTTTTCCTGGCTGCTGATAGTTCTGCTGTCCGTGCACATTATGGCCACCGCCATCTGGCTCTTTGAAGTAGCCCTGCCCCGGGGCTTTTCCAGGGCGGAGCAAGGTAGTAGGGCACGGGCAGGAGGAACGGGCCTTCCTCTTTTCCTTGATCCTTTTTTTTTTTTTTTTCATTATTGGGAGGCTATTTTGTCATTTTGTTAAGTCTTCACCCATCATGTCTTTTGCCCGGTTTTTTGGTTTGGTTTTTTTTTTTTTTGGTTCAGCTATGATTTTCGGATGAAGTCTGAGTTGGTTTCTTTTTTTTTTTCTTTTTTTTATTACTTTTTAAACTGTCAACATCTCGGTCGGTCCCCAATTTTTACGTCATTTGTTCCTATCGCACATTCGTGAGTATTTTTTCCCTCTTCATTTTCCTAATGCTTGAGATGCATTCATTCATTTTGCCTCTGTTTACGTAGCTAGATCTTTCCAATCTGTCTTTTGTTTCCATTCCTTCCGAGTCCTTCCTTTGTATAGAGCCAGCAAGCGCCGTAGCAGACATCTCTGATTTAAATTGTTAAAAGAAACCATCTTTATTTCAGTAAGGATTCACTACAGCAGCAGCATTTGAAGCATTCTTTTCAATGTTGTGCTTAGCAGATCTGTGTTCATCACTAAAAATAAGGCTTCTGAAAGCAAAATCAATATCAAATTATCGTATCCCCCCAAAAAAAAATGTTTTAAAAAATTGTACAGAGCAGTCAAACCCCATTATAAAAACTAGAAACATTTCGTCATCGTAACCTTTGTTTAATAAACCTGGATGTACAATTTATTTCTTAATTTCTTCTTCTCATTGCTATTATCCCTTTCTATGTTACCTGTTGCATAATGCATGGAACGTTAACGTTATGTTCTTCACCTTTTTTTTCCTTTCTGTGAAGGTTTTTGTGTCTTCCAGCTTCTGTCCCAGGCCGCCTGCCCGTGGCCACTCCAACCGCGTCATCCTTGTATGGCTTTCCCTCACACCTTGCTCGGCTTTTTCCTCTCTCCTACATGACACACAGGCTAGATCTAGCAGTGACGGACGTTCCTTGTCGTCATCGTTTTCATCGTCGTCGTCGTCATCGTCGCCAGGACAGAGAGTCCTGAGACCGTAATAACGGTTAAGTTATGCGGTAACATACAGTAGCATGCAGTAGCATTCGTCAAAAGTATCTATAGTAACGATTATGCCTATTTCTGGGACCGTAATAGCGGTTATGTTATATTGCCTAACGCGGTGACATGCAATAGTAACATGCCTAACGTGGTAACGTGTAGTAGTAACATGCCTAACGTGGTAACATGCCTTAGTAACAAGCCTAACGTGGTAACAAGTAGTAGTAACATGCCTAACGCGGTAACAAGTAGTAGTAACATGCCTAACGTGGTAACATGCCTTAGTAACATGCCTAACGTGGTAACATGCCTTAGTAACATGCCTAACGTGGTAACATGCCTTAGTAACAAGCCTAACGCGGTAACAAGTAGTAGTAACATGCCTAACGCGGTAACAAGTAGTAGTAACATGCCTAACGTGGTAACAAGTAGTAGTAACATGCCTAACGCGGTAACAAGTAGTAGTAACATGCCTAACGTGGTAACAATAGTAGTAACATGCCTAACGCGGTAACATGTAGTAGGCCTACCATGCAGTAACATTCGTCAAAAGTATCTAAATCTATAGTAACGATTATGCCTCGGCCTAATACAGTAAGGTGATGTAACATTCACCAAAGTTATTTATAGGAACAACTATGCCTGACGCAAGTTTTTTGGGGGTAACGATTATGTCTTTTTAATGAAGTGACATGGAGTAGCAATCATCAAAGTTATTTAAAATCAGGAATGTGTCTAGTCCTGAAGCAGCAACACGTAGTAACATAGCCTATATCAAAGCCTTGCGCTGTAATATGGCGTTACATTCATCAAAGTTGTCTCTATAGTAACGATTATGCCTAATGCGGTAACATTCAATGACATACATCAAAGTTATCTATAAGAACGATTATGGATATTGCCGTAATATGCGGTGACAAACATCAAAGTTTTCTAAAATAACGATTATGGATAATGTTGTAATAAGCAGAGACATACGTCAAAGTAATTTTTAGGAACGGTCGCGACAGTTACGTGCAGCAACATTAATATGAACCAAAT
>NW_004797283.1:16558-17684 GCF_000002075.1 Aplysia californica | reverse complement strand
TTAAAAGACAAATAAACAAACAAAAGCTAAAATGTACATTAAACTAAGGGCTAGGTTTGAGTCAAGAACCAGTTTTAGTTCTACACATTAAAGGAAGGTTCTAAACTGTCAAGTATAAAAGTCGTCTTTATCTTTTAGAAAAATAAAACAGAATGTTTATTCTGTACCCACCATCACAATTTTATGTGTGTCATTTTTTTTGTCGTCAGCTTTCCGAAACAAAGTTTTGGACACAACAAGAAGGGGCTTTTGCAAACCAAATATTATAAACTTTAAAAGGTTTCTGCTTGCAAGACTAGAGTAAAACAAAACGCATGTCGGACACTTACTTAGCTTAGCTTTAATAAAACAATAACCAATAAATAATTGTTATGTCAAATATCGCTCCAACTGTAGCCAGTTTCCTGAATAAGGAAGAGCAGCTTTCCACGAAAGATTAGACGTGGTACTTACGAAAGTAAATTATTTAGACAAGACCTTTAAAGAAGAGCAATTCCCCGTAGAAAGAAAAAAATCCTCTCCAAAATACCACTTAACACATTAAAAAAAGAATCCACAGCTTACAGTCTCCATGAAGACACAGACTTCGACCATGGACGTTGAGGAGATTATCTGCCTGTCTGCCCATCTGTCTTTCAGACTGCCTATGTGTCTATCTGTCTATCTTTCTCTCTGTCTATCTGTCTGACAGTCTGCCTGCCTGTATGTCTGTCGGCCTGTCTGTCTTTCTGACTGTGGACCTTTTTTCAGTATCTGGCTGTGCCGTCCAGTGCCACGCCATTGTCTCCCCCCCTAAGTTTGTGGCCTGACCCTCTCTCATTCCTTGATCTCTCATGCCCACCTCCGGACAGAGCCCTATGACTATGCGTCCTGGTCCCTCATCCTTATCTTCAGCGTGCACGCCACGGGAGCCTCCATCCTTGTCTTCGAGTGGCTAAGTCCCTACGGGCTCAATCGAGGACTCACACCTTTGCGAGGTAACTGAGGTAAAAGTCAGGGAGTAAGCTTCCTTCACTTGCCGCGGTGCGCTTACATGATGATGAAGATCATAAGCCCCATGCGCGTATAATTATTTTCAGCAGCGCGTGCACCTCCCTCTGTCCCAAGAACTAATTATATTCTCAGT
>NW_004797283.1:14360-15673 GCF_000002075.1 Aplysia californica | reverse complement strand
GTCTTTTGTTTTTATTGTTGTTGGGAGTTTTTTGGTGGGGGGGGTAAATCCCAACGCTTACATCTTCTATTGATGCCTTGTTTTCATTGAGTGCCAGACATATCAAGATATTAATTGTCTTTTTGATCACTTAAATATAGAAAAAAAAAAAGAAATATTCGATCACCACATTTACTTGCGGTAATGTTCATCACACTTATTTACGGTAATGATGACCAGTTCTATTCTTCACAATTATTATAATTATTCTATAGTTTCGATCGACACACTTTATTTATCAAGTAACATTTATCACATCACAGTTATCTGCACCCTTACTGGAAGTAACGTTTATCACAATTGTTATAGAAATGATCTACACAGTTACATAAACTAACGTTTATCACAACTATTTATTGTGCCAATCGACACATTTATTTCTAAGAAGAGCGAGTATAGCAGTCCCCAGAACACCCCAAAAACTTCCCCATCTTCCCGGGAAGCGTACAGTGCAGGCAGCTGATTAAGGGCTCAAACACTTACGAACTGACAAGATCCTACGCTGTCTATAGCCGGGTACCCACCCATCCCTTGGTGGGTGAAGTGAAGTGAAGTGAAGTACATTCGTTTAACGTGCCTTTCCTAAAGTGGACACAGAGATATGATGATTATTATAATACCACCAGTACTGATTTATGATCCAGTTGTTTTGGGTTGTTTGTTTCTTTGCGGTATAAGTGTATACGCTGCTATCTAGAAATTGTTAACCTCCATATTACTTAGGCAAATCCAAGTTTTTACTTCTTGCTTGTAGATCAACCATTCATTTTTCCACCCTGTGTTGTTAAAATGTTGTTGACGTGTTTATTTATATTTTCAATTATTCTGCTACAGATGAGCATGCATACGACTTGATGCGATTATATCTGTTTGTTGCAATTGACACAAAATGACGTTGGAAGTATCATTTGGGATCATGCTACTATGACATATTTTTCTCCCTGAAACCGTTCCTTACAGCATTTCCGATCAAAAGAAAAGACCTCTCAGCAGTTGGGTTGATTTTTGGGGTTTTTTGTATTCCAGGATTCTGAAGCAAACGTTGTCATTTTTTTTAATGGGTTGCATTGTCATGCATGAGCACTTTATGTTTGCATCACCACTTTTTGCCTTTTCCGCTTCTTTTCCTTCTATCTTTTTAAATCTTTTACTTTGAAGCACACACTATGGGAAAATGGCGGAATACGTACAATATTCCATTTGTTTGTTTGTTCGGTTTTTGTTTGTTTTGGGTGGGTTGTTGTTTGGGGATTTTTTGTTAGATTTTTTTTTTG
>NW_004797283.1:12292-13691 GCF_000002075.1 Aplysia californica | reverse complement strand
TGGTTGTGTCTATCTACTTTTTGGGGGCGGGGATGGAGGGTGGGGGTGATCTGAAGCTTTTGGAGAGTTGGTGGGAGGCTTGTGAGATGGGGGAGGGATGAGAAGCGGTATACCCTCTTTCATGGAATTTCTTTCATCGCGTTGAAACCTTCGTCTAGATAGCTGCAAATTTCCCATTTTATGCATGCTATCATCTATCCTTTACATTATCTTCTTCTGTTCTATTCTTTACTTAATATCTTTTCTTTTTTTAATTACGCATTCTTCGGGAAAATTATAGGTCTAACAAATATTTGACATTGGATACAAAAAAGTTGGGGGCCTTTGCAGAATCGAGTATGTTCGAGAATGTTTTAAACCCCACCCTTTCAGAGACAAAGATCCATACGGTTTAGCCCAGCATCACTTTACGTAACTTCTCATGCTTCAGAGTACAGAAGAGTGATCTAGGAACTTCCGCTTATAACTCATTTTGAGAACTTGAGACATGCGCATTGGTCATTCGACAAAACTTCAAGACGCACTATTTCGGGGCTCTTTAAAATTGTTGCATACTTCTTTATTCATACAGATTTTTTTTCCAAATTTGAAGCAGGCAACAGTATGCACACATACCCTTGAAATGTGCGAATTCGTGTCTCTGATTTGGGATTTCATTGTTGGAAATATGGCGCAAAGTTGCCTCTGTAAAGCTCACTCACAGAAAACGAAAACTGGGCAGGGATGTTATACATCAGTTATTGCCTGACTTTCAGGTCCTTCGTCTCCTTTTTTTTATCACAACACGATTTACATCATCACCTGCTATATAATATACAGTTAGCGTTGATTTACTATAATCGATTTCACAACTCAGTCACAAACCCTTGATGACTTGGCAAAAGTAGTACAAAAGGTTTTGAAAAAGTAAAGCGCATTGAGCTACTTTTTTTGGAAATATGCTAATATAAATGTTATGGGTTTTTTTTAATCTTTTTTTAAATATTATTATTATTATTATTATTATTATTATTATTATTATTATTATTATTATTATAACTAGACCAAATGATGGAAGGTTTTTACCAATGCCGATTTTAGCTTATAATGTGTAATTTCTATCCACTTTTAATATTGCGATCAGTGGAATGGCTTTAGGGTTTCCCTTTTCCAAACCATCAACACACCCTTATTCTTTTACTTTCTGAATGCTTTAGTTTTCATCTTCAGGCACCGTGGAAAACTGTAAACGTTTTTTCGAAAGGGCTGAATTATGAAAAGCATTATAATTACTTTGGCAATAGGAGATTACAGATAGATGAACAGACGTATCTATCAATCTATCCATCCATCCACCCATCCATCCATCCATCCATCCGTCCATCCATCCATCCATCCATCCATCCATCCATACATCCAT
>NW_004797283.1:6335-8419 GCF_000002075.1 Aplysia californica | reverse complement strand
GGGGGGGGCGTGCTTTACGGTGTAATAGACTAACAACGACACTATGACCATCGCTACGATATCAAATAACTGGGCAGCAAATCTTTGAGTTCGAATCTATAACAGTGACTTTTAGGTCCAAGACATCTGGCTTTCTCAGACAACCACTTTCGCCTCAACTTTTTTTTGGGGGGGGGAGTGGTCGTCTTGGACAGTTTTAGCCATATCATTATTTCCCCCTTGCGTTTTCCAACAGGGGCATGAACGGCGAGACAGCTAAACTGGTGGTCACCCCTGCCCTGGAATCCGCGCGCTCCCCGGACACCCACCAGCTGCCCACCAACAAGGCCAACGGCAGCAACAGGAGGTCGAAGGGCAAAGCTCTGGTGCGGCAGAACGTGAGCTATGACCCCACCTTGCCCAGCCCTCCTCTCGAGTTCGCGGAGTCCTCACTGGTACCCCTGCCCCCGGCGAGCTCCGCCATGAATCAACACCCGCGCTACGCCGTGGTCACTCTGCCCGACGTGGGGTACAGCAAGGACAACCACAACAAGAAGGATTCCGGGAACAACATGGCGGGCAGCTTCGAGAGGTTTTTCGAGAACTTCGACCGCTCACCCGTTTCCGGCGATATTGAGCAGTTCGCTGTGCATCTTCTGCCGGAGTCTCAGTCCCTCGAGATGACGGGATTAGACAGAGGAGGAACCGGAAGTGGTGGTGGTGGTGGTGTTGGTGGTGACGGTGTCGGTTTCGGTGTCGGCGGCAGCGTTTCAGCGCCCCCTTACAGCGCGTTAGAAGACTATAGCGTAAGCGACGCGGGCAGTGCGCGGAGCGGAATGACGCCTCTCGTGGGTTCAACAGACGCCAGCCGCCTATCCCCCACTCCGCTTCTCAGACGCACACCCAGCTACACGTCTGCTGTCGGCGGAAGTCTCGGCTCGGACCTCAGCGAAGAGAAATCGCCGGCCCCCAGTGGGAAGTACCGCCAGTTTGACGGGAAGAAGTACATCGGCGTGGACAATAACGTTACCACGTAACGACAGCCCCCCTCCCCCTCCCCTGCAAGGACACCAACCAGTCTCCTCTCCTCTCCTCTCTCCTCTCCTCTCCGGTTGTAAATATTTCCGTGTTACTTTATTATTCTGCTAAATCTAGTACGCTATCTATAACTTTCTCTTCTCCAAACGTAATACATTTATTAACTTCCTCTTGCTGTTAGGGACTTTTTTTTATTTCCTATAATTTTGGTGTTGATGACGTTGCTAATTGCAATTTTTATTGACAGGCGTATTTTTTATGGTCCGGCGATGAAGAAGAAGACAATGGCCCATATTTATTGAAAAGAGAGCTCTATCTTTATGTCAGAGGGGTCTCTTAATATACTCTTCAGGACAACACATTTTGTTCCAAATAGCGGAGGGTTTTTTTCTCTGGTGTGTCTCGCGTCCATCATACCCGATGTATGTGGTGTGGCGGTATAGGCATTTCGCTGTCGCACACAAGAGACCCGAGTTCGATTCCCGAGTAGGAAAAAAAATTTATCGAGTATCTCAGTTAGTGCTAGTGCTGGGCGGCTAGGTTCCCGATTATTGAAAGCTAGGAATCGTAAGAATCGACTCTGAATCCAATTACGTACTTTCTTAAGAAGTGACTTTTTTCAGTCGTTACCTAGTTGACTCCGAACATCTTCAGGATTTAGGATAACCTTGATTTTGGAACACTGTGAAGCATCAACTTTTTTTTTTCAAAAATGAATTCTTAAAAGAAAAAAATATTGTAATTATTAAAGTAACAGGTAACCATTTGTTTTCTTAAAAAGGAGTCGGAAGAAATGTGATGTTGTATCCCTCTCAGTCCGGGTGGCCTTGAGAGGCAGGGTCGGGAGTGCACTTCCTGTATGATTTAAGATGGGGGAGTAAACAAAACCAACATAAAAAAGCATCCATTGTGGAAATAATACAGAAATTCGAATGCAAGCTTGAAGGTTTTTCCAAGCGTTGAAAATCTTACCCTGAACATCATCAGTATGGTTTGAAGATACCCGAGGATAGATATTATAATAATTTTTATTTTGACTTTAAATAGTTATATAATTTTATGTTTTC
>NW_004797283.1:4851-5985 GCF_000002075.1 Aplysia californica | reverse complement strand
TGTTTGGTTATATACAAAACTTTCCTTGTCTTTTAAAGAAACTGAACGAGGGGCAAAAACTTTACCTTCGATTTTCTCTAAACAGCCTTTTTAGGGATAGCCCCCTTGTGCTTAAAAGCGGCGAATTGAAAAATAGATTGTGCACAACGTTAGCTCAGTTTGTATCTCTGATGGACTGCATTGCAAGCCGCCAAGATTCGAATCCCCAGACGAAAGATTTTTTTATAAAGGATGCTTGTTTATAAAGTTTCTATGTCTGTCCTGAGTTAAATCGGAGACGGGCGGAGGTCACTCATCTCAAATGGTCGCTTTTAAGGACAAGCGGGCTAACCCAGATTTCGTGGATTTCCAGAAATCTTGACCTACACCAAAAGTGGGCATTGCCCTACCTATCGGAGAAGTTTGGTTTCGTTTGTGTGTATAGTTCTTTGGTTATATAGAAAACTTTCCTTGCCTTTTAAAGAAACTAAACGAGGGGCAAAACCTTAACCTTCGATTTTCTCAAAACAACAGTTTTCGGGATAGCCCACTTGTGCTTAAAAGCGACCAAATATTACGTTTACTGGGTTGAACAGGGTGTTATACCAATTCCTTGTATGACATAACTCACCCTCGGGTCCACGTGAGCTTTCTTGTGATACCAAAAGGGGCAACAACCCTGTTACTAGAAACCACTGAAGTTGTGTTTTGGGAGAAAGAGAAATCAGCCTTACGAAAATAAGAATTGTCATTCTTCTCTTAAACTGAGAAAAGACGTAGTCTACGTTTGTGATTCTCTATCATTTAATTTTGTGATTTTCTGTACATCTTCGGGCAAATTACGCCAACTCATTTCCCAACCGTTTTGGTTCGTAGTCATGTTCTGTGAGTAGTCGACACGTAGCTTGTTTGGTTGGGAGGGGGGGAGGTAGTTAGTTTTGTTTTTATTATTATTATTTTATTTTTATGTTTTTGTTTTCTTCAACGCTTTTTTTTAACCCTCTATCCGTACGCTCTGGGGTCATTTTGAACCCCCGGGGTTGTATTCTTCACTTTTTAGAACACATTACTTCTATTGCGAAGATCTCTTTGAAACTTTCAGTATTTCTCAAATAATCTTTTTGACAGACTGCTATGCAAACCGTACGGATTGGA
>NW_004797283.1:0-864 GCF_000002075.1 Aplysia californica | reverse complement strand
ATGGGTAACCGTCTTCACTTCAAAGTGAGTCGTAAGCAGAAGGAAGTTGGTGAGAGATTGTGAAAGATCCGTGACTGAGAACAAGAATGTGTTGTTGTGTATAATGCTGAGATACTCAGTAATAATATAATATTATAATAAAGCTTTTTCAGAACAAGAACCTTTTTCCAGTTTTTGATGTTGTTTGTTTGTTGATGGTGGTGGTGGTTTTGTTGTTGTTGTTGTTGTTGTTGTTGTTGTTGTTGTTGTTGTTGTTGTTGTTGTTGCTGTGGGTTTGTGACTTTTCCTGAGAGGCAATTGGCGGGTGCTCTGGTGTGGTTTGCTCCATCTTTCCTATCAAACATGTAATGTCCTGATCTCCCCTCCTTCTTTTCTATGTTTGTTACTCTCCTGTAACATAAACTAATCTTCGGCATTTATTTGACCTAATTGTGTTGCAAGTGCCATAAAACTCTTACCAGAACTAATAATGTCTAGATCTGCAGAGGATATTTCCTTAATCAGCTGTTCAGATCTAAAACAAAGCAAAGTTGTTCCCACATCCGATCCAGACATTGGGAATTGCCTTGTTAGTAATGTCAGTGAGACAACTTCCTGGGCCTTCGGCGTATTGTGGTAGGGTAGCCAGTTCCTTTCCATGCCGCCTTTACTTCCCCAACTCGAAGTCAGGTACCCATTACTGCTGGGTGGGCAGGAGGGGGCGAAAAAATCCATGTCCGAACCCAAGGCTCCAACTTGGACTTTCTGAGGGTTTGTGTAAAACATCTTTCCCAAGGATAGAAAGCCGGGCCCTGCTGATTCTTGAACCCCAAAACTGCAACTTCACCATTACGAGGAGACCAGTAGCCTGACCACTAGACAACC
>NW_004797282.1:3044137-3047360 GCF_000002075.1 Aplysia californica | reverse complement strand
GATGATGATGATGATGATGATGATGATGATGATGATGATGATGATGATGATGAAAAGCGTTCAGCGCCTTTTAGGCTGCTGTCACTTGTGCCCCTGAGTTTCACAGCTTATTTCAGTCCATTTGATCTTTGTAGAAATTTTTTATTGGGATGCTTTCTAAAAATCAAATGTTCGAATATAACTTTGGGAAAGTCTGATCATTTTCTACCCAGGGATTATAGAGAATTAAAAGGGGTTGGGGCGAGTTGTTTCCGTCTTGAGTTTTCTTGTTCTTGGCTTAGCCATTTTGAATTTGTCAAGCAATGATGTGAGAATTTGATTCATTTCGGGTAGCCTTTTATTTCACCTGGACAGCTTCTTTTTTGGCAGGGACACGGCCAGATTTAGATCAGTTAAAAATTTGTCACAGATCACTACCTCAGAATTACAAAGTTCTATCTGCTCATTTCCTACTTTTGAGACATTTGACGTCAAAAGTTTTGACTTTCACAACTTGTCAAACTTCCTCGAATGCAATTCTTTGATTATCTTGCTAACGACTCCAAATAACCTAACGGCTTTGGTAGAGCATATAGAGAATTTGGTTCCCAACCTTATGGTCTTAGTAACGCAGACGGCCAAAAATGTCAAATAGAACTTTTATCATTCTAAGGTAGCGATGTGGCATTGCAAAGACTGCAATTAAAATCGTTGGTAAATGAAGTCACATTGTTAGAGCCAAGACCAATGGCCTTTTCGACCGGTCGGTTAGGCGTCCGCTCCTTTCCGGGGAGGCCTCTCGAAGGATAATCTGAGGCAGAACCCCAAGCCCTGAAGATATTGATCCCATACTGTTTAATGTGTTTATTGGGGATGTACTGGGTTAATCTGCTGCGCCCTTTGGAACAGGACAACTTACTCGACCACTGTGGTGTCTTGTACAGGAACAACAAACCTGACCAGGTTATTCAGAAAGATCTCCTCCCAGAGATCACCAGCTGGTGCACAAAGATCCCTTGCTCAACGAATGAATTTTATTGTTATTGTAGTTTGCTATCCACGTATGGATAAAATAGAAAATTCCGTTCTTAATTAACCTTGCAATCTTAAAATATCACATCTCACATTTTACTTTTCATCGATGATTCATGACATCTTAAATATAAATTGTAAAAATTAAGAGGCTAAAACGCCTATTAGACTTCGAAAAAGAATTTCTCACATTTTCTCAAAAGTAGCCTACCTGGATGCTCCATGCGCAGATAGCGAATTGCACTTACGAATATTTTCAAAAAATCGCAAATGGTTCAGTAGGCTGCTGAGTTTTTTCAATGAAAAGACTGCTTTTACCGACAGATTCCCCTCTACCTCGCTGAAAAGAAACTCCAAAGAGCTGCTTTTATTCATGGCGCCGATGTGCGGCAAACAGCCAATGAAAGCCTTCCTCTGTTGCATCAGTGTCTTTCCAGTCGCTTTTTAAAATCTTTTGTCTGCTCTCATTGTTCTTATAATCAACCATAATGCCTAACTTTTTCTCATTAATGTATTAGAGATAGGCATCTGTTGGTGACGGGACATGATGAGTAAATGGAGCAAGAATTTTGTCTTTCTGTTTTTGGTGCTTAATTATCTTTTTTATATATAAGAAATGCAAGGTTTTTACTCAGAGTACGGTCCACGGGGAAAAGCTGAGAGTTCCAGTCTGTTTTTCTATCTAGCATTATGTACACACACAAAAACACACACACATACATATATATATATATATATATATATATATATATATATATATGGCCTTTTCGGGCGGTCGGTTAGGCGTCCTCTCCTTTCCGGGGAGGCCTCTCGAAGGATAATCTGAGGCAGAACCCCAAGCCCTGAAGATATAATTTGAGTGTGTGTGTGTGTGTGTGTGTGTGTGTGTGTGTGTGTGTGTGTGTGTGTGTGTGTGTGTGTGTGTGTGTGTGTGTGTGTGTGTGTGTGTGTAGTACAGAGTCGCAACAAGCAGAGAAGAAGAGTTTGGTGTATTTTATGTTAGTTATGAAGTATTTCACGCGGCCGCCAGGAATAAGATAGGTAAATATTAAAGGACGTACATGACATGTATATGATACATCCACGGGTGTATTACACCCCGTTGCCTGTCAAAGGGGTACGGATATGTTGCTAGGAAAGGGGTTAAAAATGCAAAAACATATTTTCCCTCAAGTCATATAAGGATTAAACAAATTGATAATGAAACAAATTTGTGAAATGGTATATGTTTAATGCCCCTATCAACATTATTAGATTATTTAAGAGGCGGGCCCTCCGAGTTTACCGTCCATCTCCGAAAAGAACAGAGCCAAATGGGGAAATAAGATGTAAAATACAACTTCGGAATGAACTAAGATTTGAATCCACGAATCCGCAATCTCATGATGACGGATCCGGTAACCTAACCACTAGGCTACCGACGCCACAAATTAATATGATTTAATAAATAAACGAATACAGGTTAGGTAATGACGTATGATGAAAAAAGTTTGAGGTAATCAAAGAAATATTTGTTTACTCAATCGGTATGAAATTATTTTGAAAATTAGGGGAAAAAAGAATTTAAAACTGCCAGTAATTTAAGATAGGTCAATAGGAGTCAAAGGCATATACCATCTGCAAACTGTTAAACTGTACTAAGTCAGAAAATAACAATTGGTCGCTTTTGAGCACAACGGAAAATGATGTTTTAAGAAAATCGAAGGTGAAGTTTTTGGACCCTTGTTCAGTTTCTTTAACTAAACAAGGAGAGTTTTCTCTATAACCAAACAAATATACACACCAATGAAACCAAACTTCTCCTCTATGTAGGGCAATGTCCACTTTTTGTGTTTGTCTAGATTTCTGGGAACCCCAGAAATCTGGGTTAGCCTGCTTGTCCTTAAAAGCGACCAAGTTTACAGGAGAGAGAGGAAACCTGTTTTATTCTTTTAGCAAACGTACTTACGTTATGTACATCTTTTTTTGGTTTTTATTTCCAACATTTACAATTTAAATTTCGAGAAAATATTTCTAGAGCACATATAGTCAATGACATAGATTGAGAAATTGCAACAGCATAAAAATTCAAAATGTTGGACTTAATACAGTTCCAGGGCTGGCCGAGGATACACATGTAATATGTTTTAAATAAATGAACAAATACTTGCACAACACATAAACACACGCGCGCGCACGCACACACACAAACACACACACACACACACACATA
>NW_004797282.1:3038895-3041538 GCF_000002075.1 Aplysia californica | reverse complement strand
CAGTATGGACACATTTCAGTCAGTTTGGTGAAAGTCATTTCTGGTGACTTTAGTCTCCCCGAAACACACGCAAACGCGCTTCTCACACACACACACACACACAGAGAGAGAGAGAGAGAGCGACAGAGAGAGATAGAGAGAGACATAGCAACACAGAGAGAGAGAGAGAGATCGCGGAGAGACAAAGAGAGAGAGGGAGAGAGAGAGAGAGACAGAGAGAGATAGAGAGAGACAGAGAAACACAGAGGGAGAGAGAGAGAGGGGGGGAGAGAGAGAGAGAGAGAGGGAGAGAGAGAGAGAGAGAGAGAGAGAGAGAGAGAGAGAGAGAGAGAGAGAGAGAGAGAGAGATTGGTGTTAGTGTGGAGGGCCTACTGATCAATATTCACGTCTGATGCGAGAGGTAACAAACACACATTTGTTTTGATCTTAATCCTAATCGTCTGCCCTTTCAACAAACAGCCTTTCTTTTTGTTTGTTTGTTTAGTATAGGGTTTTTACGGCGCTCGCAACTGCATAAGGTCATATGAGCACGCGGGACACACCTAATACTTTTTCGTTGGTAGGAAATTTTGAATTTTGCCCGGGTGGCGGCCGAAGCCTACTCTTACCGATTTTTAGACCACCAAGGGATCTTTAACGTGCGCAACTTGCACACGGGCCCTCCGAGATTTTTCACCCTTGTCCGAGAAGGCTAGGTGTAGATCTTTCCTACCAGAAGATCAGGGGTGTGGCAGAAAGACAGCAGTAAGGAGGAGCCAAGGAGGAGCAGTAGAAAGGCTGCAGAAAGAGTCAGGAGCCCAGAGGAGGGGGCAAAGGAGGTGAGGGGGTGGGGGCAGAAAGTGGAAATGAAAGCAGACAACAGAACATTGCTAGAGAGCAGGAAAGGAGGTGAAAGGAGACAATTTTAGAGAAGAAAATTTTTCGGTCGCTACCCGGAATCGAACCCGGGACCTTTGAATGAGAGGCCAACACCTTAACCTCTAGGCCACGAGAGCCCCCAGCTTTTCTTTTCCACACCATAGCCCCGTCTTTAACTCTTCGCTGCATTCCTCGCAACTGTCGGGGGCCTTTGTTAAAACTACACAGAAGACGTGGTCGTGGCCTAGAGGTAAAGGTGCTCGCCTCTCTTTCAAAGATCCAGGGTTCGATTCCGGGCAGCGACGGAAAATTTTCTTCTCTAAAATTGTCTCCTTTCACCTCCTTTCTTGCTCTCTAGCAATCTTCTACCGTCTGTTTTCGTCTCCACTTACTGCGCCCACCCCCTCATCTCCGTTGCCTCCTCCTCGGGGCTCTGACTTTTTTGCAGCCTTTCTACTGCTACTCCTTGGCTCCTTACGGTTGTCTTTCAGCCACACTCCTGATCTTAAGGTAGGAAAGATCGATCTACACCTAGCTTTCTCGGACAAGGGAGAAAAATCTCGGAGGTCCAGAGTGCAAGTTGCGCTCGCTAAAGAACCCTTGGTGGTCCAAAATCGATAAGAGTAGGCTTTGGCCGCCAACCGGGCAAAATTCCAAATATCCTACCAACTGAAAATGTTTATTGTGTCCTGCGCGCTGGTGTGACCTTATGCAATTGTAAGCTCCGTAACCCCCCCCCCCTTTTTCAAAAAACAAAACAAAAACAAAAACAAAAAACCTACACAGAAGATTTGGTCATAGAGGGGTTAAACAAACATTGGTTTTCCATACCGTACGTGTCGTCTGCCCGTCATCGCGACCCGAAAGTTCCCAGATACGGATACCAGGAGATTATGTCAGATTACGTCAGCTTAGGCTGGGTGCGTGGACAGTTCATGTCGGTGGTATCGACCTTTTATTCTATTTTATTCTATTTTATGGGGATGATCCTTCTAATTTAGCATTTCTGGATTTCAGTAATCTAGAAAGAGATCTAGATGAAATCGTTTCCTATACACTATAGAAATCCCTTGAATAGGACTGATATATTTATACAAAAGCATATCATATCATATCACATAATTAGTTAGATAGATAGATAGATAGATAGATAGATAGATAGATAGATAGATAGATAGATAGATAGATAGATAGATAGATAGACAATAATAATAATAATAATAATAATAATAATAATAATAATAATAATTGTTATTATTATTATTATTATTATATTATTATTATTATTATTATTATTATTATTATTATTATCAATATACACATGTATATATAAACTATACACACACTCACATCCCCACCCCAGGGCAGTGCTACGAACTGAAGTGTCTTTCGGCCACTCCCATGTTTTTATGCACAGTAAAATTGTAAATGTGCTGATTCATCAATTTCATGCTCATACTGCACCGGAACAACAAAGGGGAAACTGCTGCTTTTTCTTTCCTCATCCTTACTATTGTCATTTTCCTCTACTTCTTTTGTATGTCTGTCCCTCTTTTGTGAACTGCTATTTGCGGGGTGTCTTGATAGTCAAAGCCGACTTTGTGCTGTGGAGGCCAGAAAGGTGAGCAGAGTAAGCCTGATTCCCTGTCTGAACTTCTCAGCTGACATCCACCCCTTGGCGCTCAAATGACCTTATGCAGTTGCGAGCGCGTAAAACCTTACTAAAAGAAACAAACAAGCAAATACACACACACAGACACACACACACACACACACACACATACA
>NW_004797282.1:3033710-3036584 GCF_000002075.1 Aplysia californica | reverse complement strand
AGAGAGAGAGAGAGAGAGAGAGAGAGAGAGAGAGAGAGAGAGAGAGAGAGAAAAGAAAGACTGACAGACAGACAGACAGACAGACAGACAGACAGACAGACAGACAAACAGACAGACAGAGGGAGAAATACAGATAGAGAGAGAAATTAAGAGAGATGGCAGAGGCAGACAGACGGACAGAAAAACACACATGAGAGACAGTGACAGCGACAGTGACAGACACAGTGACAGAGACAGGTACAGAGACAGGTACAGAGACAGACAAAGACAGATAACTTGATGTCATTGACTCTTATAAGTCTGACTGTGGTTAGGTGCCAGCCACAAATTGTACACTTAAGTGTAGAATTCTGTGGTGCCAGCAAGGAGGTTACAGTTTTAAGCCAAGGAGTTTAGAACTTACTTTTAATCTCCTTGTTTTAAGCTCATTGGGTGACAGTTGTTATTGCTGGCCAAACCATTCGTTAATTTTATCCGTTTTTCTATGAAATGCAGACAGGACTCCGTACCTACAGTTGCTCTTCTTACGGCTCTATCTTTAGGGTCTACATTTTTAAATTTATTTGATAAGGGAGCGTTTAGTAATTCATGTAATGTTATTTTGTTAACTGTTAGCGTTTCGCTATTATCGTTTGGCTATTTGATATTGTTATTTATTAAAGTGTCATCATAATGTTCGCCTATGCCAATGCCCCCCACCCCCACTCTCAGTCTTTGAAAGAGACTTAATGTATCACTATAAATGATAATAATACAGTCGAACCTGTGTAAGACGGAGTCGCAAGGGAGCGGGAAAAAATTCCGTCTGAGACATTTTCCGTCTTAGGCAGGGGAATTTAGGGGGGAGGTGAAGGTGGGGGTGGGTGTGGGGGGGGGGGGTTCAAAGGCCCAGCCGATGGGATCAAGGATCGCTTGTCCGATCGGCAAGAAGTGGTCAAAACTTCACACCTTTCAGCTGCTATCCTGTCTGATAATGACATGCGTCAGTCTTGCGTATCCAATTACCACCAGTGCTTGCCTTTTATAGGACCACTGTTTGACCTATTAAAAACAGAAACGTTTGAACATCTCCTTTGGTTCCACCCTTAGCCCCACCCACCAATGCCAACCCTCACTGCCATCATTGTAACAACGATTTGAGGAACTCTTTTCTCGGCTGGCCGTACGATCAGGGCGGCAGGCATTGGTCAATCTAATTTCACACCTCTGGCTTCTGGCTACCCAGGAAAGTTTCCGTAGTGGCTCGCTTCTCGAGCACTCTCACGGGCAGTCGTGAGATTTCACACCCACACTACACTGACCATCTGCATCGCTCAGGGCTCACATGATGGGGTAACATCTACCCCCAAATTGCACCCCTACTCCCCTTCCTCGCCCAGCGGAATGGCAATGGCGTTAAGTTTAGAGCCGACCACTAAGTGTAGAATTCTGTGGAGCCGACGGAACCAAAATTGCGAGTTTTGTTTTAAATCAGGGCTGAGCGGGTAAAGCATTTTCCGTCTTAGACAGGTGAAACCCTCGGAAGGGAGCGGATTTTTCTTTCCGTTTCCGCGTTGGACAGGTTTCCGTTTTATACAGGTAATTAAAGAGGAATACAATGTATATAAATGGGGGGAAAGGGGAGATTCCGTTAAGACAGGTTTCCGTTTTACACAGGTTTCCGTTAAGACAGGTTCGACTGTGTATTATTTTATTTTATTGATATTTATCTATTTGACTATATTTGAAACCAACGAAGGGCTTCCGGTTTGCAGCAACTTTCGTTACTTTGTGTAAACATTATAAAACTCGGAATCGAAGTGAAAGGAACGTTGCATTGAAGTTGCTACTGCAAGTGCAAGGTTGTTCGTCGATGCATGGTGAAGGAATTTCATCAGCTGCTTTTCGTTTCTGTTTCGCTGTTGTGAGCTGAGTTAGCCAGCTTTTGTGATACTGTTGAATTTTCAGCATCTCAAGATCTCCACATAAAAAAACAAATGCCCACTACTGAGGTTGAAGCCTTTGAGGAACCGCAAGGTCGTGAAGTCAAACCACGAATGGTGAGAAAAGACTTTTTATAATTATCAAGACGAACTGAACCAAGACTCAAGACAGGATTCTAGATCTAGAATCTAGATCTAGATCTAGATCTAGATATTAGATATCTACATCTAGATCTAGAATCTAGATCTAGATATCTAGATTTCTACACCTAGATCGAGATCTAGATCTAGATATCTAGATCAAGATCGAGAGCTAGTCTAGATCTAGCCTCAAGTGACTTAAATAATTTAGTTATATTAAGGCCACCTCTAGAGGTCTATATGCTCACCCGGAGTGAGAATAGTGCAGGCGAGTCTTGTCACTTGTGGCTATTCTCACCCGGTGCGCGTTCACCAAATTTTGCGTTCACCCTAAACCACAGAATTCTACACTGTGAGTGATGACAGAAAAATTGTAGAATTCTGTGCCGCGAACAAACGTTCCATTACAACTGTAGCCTACTAAAAGCGTACAATTTTGTCTGTGGGCAGTGGAGAGAGAGAGAGAAAGAGAGAGAGGAGTAGCGCGAGAATTTCCGGGCAAAACAAAATGGCGACCCGCGTAGTTCGGCTCGATTCGAAAAGTTAAATAGCCGTAGCATCTTTGTAGACAACCAAATTGATTTACTTTTGTGTTTTAACATCATTTTTTAACTTTGTTTTGGTAAATTTGATCGTCCACACCTATAGATCTAGACAGTATTCAGAAAGAGACAGAGAGAGAGAGAAAGAGGGGAGGAGTTGATCTTGCGAGAACTTCCAGGCAGGTGAGAATAGCCACTTTCTATATTAAAGATATCTAGTAATACAGTAGATCTAGGAAGTGGCTATCCTCACCTGGGGTGAGAATAAA
>NW_004797282.1:2970223-3032768 GCF_000002075.1 Aplysia californica | reverse complement strand
CGAGAACGCGATAGACTCAACAATTAGTACATCAGCACGGCGAAACAAGTGATAACACATAGCGTGTTGTCGCTCAGCGGGACCGCGTCACTTTATCGATCCATATCTCAGCCAAGAGACGCTCTACGAGGTCAAGATTACTTGCAAAGTCATTGATCACTATTTATACCTTTGGCCTGTAATTGACTACGTCATTTTCCATATAAGGAACAGTGGAATTTTCCATTGAAAAGGGTCAGCGTCTATGCCCTATCCTATATAGGGCCTGCGTGCTTACCGGTCAAGTAGGTTAGCCTTATATAGGGCGTGCGCGCTTCCCGGGTAGCCCGGCTCACGCCCTTTATATAGGGCCTGCGCGCTTCCAGGGTTAACCAATCAAAATTAAGAAGAAAATAACTAAATAAGCCTAGGGTCAAGGCACTGCGTGCCTTAAAAATAACTGTGGGTACTGTTAGTATAAACAATTAAACATGTTTTTTGTGTTGTAAACCAATTCTAACATTACAATCAATGTGAGGACAATGACAAACTGTTACTAACATTATTTCATTAAACAGCTTTCAGTTAAGGCTATTATTTTTTTTAAACATACTCTGGCAAGGTGAATTCCTTTCTGAATTTAAAACACTTGTCTTGGGTTTTGCTGAAGAATGTGTGCATGTTGGGCGCGATCTGTCGATTTGCACGATCCATCAATCGCGCAGGGCATTTGGTTGATCGGGGAAGCGTGCGACAATCCATCGATTGTTGCGCATTCTGTTGATAAGGGGATCACGCAGCGCTTTTTGTCGATCTGTTTGGTTGCGCATTCTATAGATTTTACCCTTGAGTTTTGTTATGTTGTATTGTCGTCCAGTGTGTAATTTAGTTTCACTCTCCAAAGTCAAACCGAAACTGAATGGAAGTAACTGGAAGTCAGGGTTACAACAACTATTCAAAGTGACTATTTGAGTCCGAATAGACAAAAATTATATTCGGACTCTGATTTGAGTCCAGTATGATGTCCGTTCCGACTTCCGGCCCTTGTTTCTAAATATTTCCAGCATTTATTAACATTTTTTTTGATTATTATGATAACTATTGAGACGTCAGCTTTAATATCCAGTTACTAGATCTATCAAAACTGGTCCCCCCTGCGTCATTAGTATGAACAAAACTAAGTTGAGCCGGGGGCAAATTAATTAATTATGTCGACCAATGAGACTGCGCGTAACGATATCGCACTCTCGGCTTTTGGGAGAAGAGGTGTTTGGAAGAAGTCACGGCTGTCGATTTTGTTCGATGTGATTTTTAAAAAAATTACAGAAAAACTCAACACTCAACAAAATCAAATTAAACATGTGGAAAGACAAATGGTGATGGAAGTAATGATGATGCTGTAGTGGTGGTAGAAAGACCCTGAGTTGTCGGTTTCCGTGTACTTAGACACTGCTATTGGGTAGATCTAATGAGAGTGCAATCAGGGTTAGGCCTATAGGTAGGTGAGTATCACTCACTGACGTGCTCAGCAAACCAATTTTCTTTTTTTCAAAATTCACTTCATCATCATAGTTTATCCACAGAATGCGCAGTGAGTATATAATATTTCATGGATCGACAAAAAGCGCTGTGCGATCCGCTGATCAACAGAATGCGCAACAATCGATGGATTGTCGCGCGCTTCCTCGATCAACCAAATGCGCTGCGCGGTCGATGGATCGGGCAAATCTACAGATCGCGCCCAACATGCATACTCTCAAGATTTTAAATAATGAAACAATAAAAATCCCTGCGGGAGCCTAGAAAAATCGGTCATGAACCTCTTACAATTCACAAATTATTTTGTATCATCTGTTCTCAACACCCAGGTAGGCCTAAGAATAAAAATCCATTGCATTCTCAGACCGGGTGAGAATAATACTCATTTTATTCTCACCAGAATAACAATATAATATTATTCTCACCCCGGGTGAGAATAAAATGGATATTATTCTCACCCCGCGTGAGAATAAAATTATATTTTTATTCTCACCCTGGGTGAGAATAACGACAGCCAATAAAAATACGATCGACCTCTCACCCCGGGTGAGACTTGCCAGCATTGGCTATTCTAACCCGGTGTGAAACAGTACCTGTTTTTCCTAATTTCGGAAAATTTGTCTATCCGTGTGGATGATCAAATTGACAAAAGCAAAGAAAAAAGTGACGATAGCATAAAAGTAAGCTAATGTGATGGTCTACAAAGATGCTACAGCCGTACTACGGGGGTCGCCTTTTTGTTTTGCCCGAAAGTTCTCACAAGATCTACTCCTCCTCTCTCTCTCTCTCAATCTATCTCTTTCTGAATACTGTCTATCAGTGTGGACGATCAAATTGACAAAAACAAAGATAAAAAATGATGTTGAAACATAAAAGTAAATTAATTTGGTCGTCAACAAAGATGCTACGGCTATTTAACTTTTCGAATTGAGCCAAACTACACAGGTCACCATTTTGTTTTTCCCGGAAAGTTTCGCTCTACTCCTCTTTCCCCCCCCCTCTCTCTCTCTCTCTCTCTCTCTTTCTTTCTTTCTCTCTCACTTTCTCCCCCTCTCTTTCTCACTGCCCACAGACAAAATTTCACATTTTCAACACAAGAGCGCTGGAACGTTTGTTCACGGCACAGAATTTTACACTTCTGTTATCACAGTAGAATTCTGTCTTTCACGGTGAATGCTACTGGTTGGCATATTACGGTGAAAATGCTCACCGGGTTAGAATAGCAAAAAGACTCGCCTGCGCTAGTCTCACCCGTGGTGAGAATAGAGGCGGCCTTTAGTATAAACTTTAATGACTAGAATTTAAGTCAACTTGGCAGTCACCTTGGTGATTTGTCGTTGATCCCGATTTTTTTCACCAAATCTCGATTTTTTTCCCTCTGAGATCCTGATTTTTAGATTGTATAGAGTGGTAGGTCTGCATTATTGCAACCAGACTGTATCCTCTCCATTGATTTTCAGTGCTTTAGGTCAAGCAGTTTGAAATTTGGGGGGGGGGGGGGGGGGTAGGGGGGTCTATCTATACTTTACTCTTTGGATTTATAAATTGTGGAGCAATAGTGTACTGGGTGAATACACCTCCGACCTCCTGAAAGCAGCTAAGGTAACTGCCCTTAATATTTGGACCCATTTTCAATCTACTGTAGTAGACAATTTGAGGCATTATGTTACAATGAATTTCCTTTCTGTCTGAATAGGCGACTGGACTCATTCTAGCCGGCCTTGGAATTGCAGTTCTTGGCTTTGGAGGTAAATTGTTTTTAATTAAATGTACCCTGAAAATTGCAGATAGGAATCATAATGTCATCATTTTTGTTTAAAAAAAATTTGATATGGTTGATTACAAAACCCAAAGACATTTTGTATCTTATGTGATTGTCATTTCAACGGCTTACACAATGATTGATACAAACGGTGCATACGTCCCGTTTATTCTCCAACATTCATTTCAAATAGATAATCTACTGCACCAGCATGAAGTAAGTAATTATGTTGCCTATTGCCTATTGCCTATTGCCTGTGGCTTTCGGATAAATGGACAAAGAAAAGTGAAACAATTTTCTCTCTCTCTTTACAGGTCGCTATGCATTACGAGCTGGCAAAATGGCCTCACAGACTTTGAATCAGACATTGGGACAGTTGCCTGAAGGGGTAAGGAAATCACTTTTGTAATTGTAATTTACACCACCGGGGACATAGTTTAGATCATTTTAGAGGTGGCTGCTTCGACCCTGTCTGTCAGGGCCAACTTAGGCTGAGAGGGATATGGTATCTCAGCAGGGAAAGTGATATACTCAGTTAAAAACTTACTTCTCAATTCTGGAATCAAACTTCTTAAGTTTTTTGCAAGGGATCATGAAAAGCCAGACCATTACACCACTTTGTATTTCAACACGAAAAAGAATCATCTGAGGTCGTGCTTTTCTAAAACACAGATGCCGAAAACATATTTTTGTTGGAGGAAAAGGTTATTGTGTTGATTGTTCAGGTCCTCTTCTGTGATTTACAGTTTCAGATGATTGAGAATATTACTGCAGTTCTGAACCAGAGATGGTTTATTGTTAGAGGTCTGGATGTGACTCTTATTGACAGTCCCTCTTGTTTTCCACACTTTGTTGGTTTCTAGCAACAAAAAAATGACCGTTTAAGGTTTTGTTCAATGCATCGACACAACAAATGTTAACAAGTAACTTTTTATTTTTTTCAATGATATTCTTAAGTTCCCGCCATTTTTCTTCTTACTACCTCTTTTGTCGATACTTTATCTTTGGTCTTTTTCATCGTTTTGTACATTGTCTTGATTTGGCTAGATACGTATAACTGCTTAACTTTCTTTTCATGACAATTCTCACTCCTTTGTTCTAAGCGGCACTCCCTTTGTCTTTGCATTTTGTTTTGCTTGTCCCGTTTTTCAATAGCTGAATCTTCTAAGGAATGAAAAATAAATTGAATTTTGTTTTCATTCTTTCTAGGCTTTCAGCAAGTATTACAGAGGAGGTTTCGAATCTAAGATGTCCAAGAGGGAAGCCGGGCTTGTGTTGGGCGTAAGGTGAGTAGCAATAGTATGTTTTTACTCCCATTGGGTACTGAAAGCTGGTCAGGGTCAAGTATCGTAAAGGTAAACAAGGGGCTGAGAAAAGAAATTGAGAAATCAAGAGCTCGGCCGGTTTGCGCCTAGCTCTATTGATATCTTTTTTACGGTGTGGTAGAATGTTATGCTTGTTCGAAAAGAGAGCGTAATCTTATTCATTTATTAGTATTGGGTAGTTGGGACTTTTTTTTTTACTGGACCCTTGTAGTCAGCACCTATAGTGTTGCCTTTTTCCTTTACATACAGAAGAGATGAGTTCAATTCCTGAGTGGGGAAGTCTTTAAATTATTACGCCTAGAGCAATGACATGCATAATGCTGATCTGCCACTCTTCCTGATTTAATCGGGATATCCTGATCTTTTGCCTCATATCTCAAGCATCCCGATTTTCCCGATTTCGATCACATGTGTCCCGATTTTTTGTTTCTGCCTGTTGCGCCGGATTTTTCTGAAAACTTACTCTGCTTTCTTCTCTGTCACGGGAAGCACCTGTTAAAAAACTTTATGTCGACAGGAGCGCCGAGCACGATTTCCTGAAATATTGATGCCGAATTTAGCAGTTGACTCACCTCAAGTTGTGTTGGATCTTTGCTTGCACATGTTATTTCAGCTATAATGGAAGTAATATCGATCTGGCGTTCCAACTTGGGGCATTCTTAAGATCTACTTTAGTTTTTGTTTCCACTCAGAATTCTCAGATGATGGTCTGATAACTGTTAAATTTTCACATTGTGACATTAAATGATTATTTGTAGTTCTGCTGTTACTTTCAAAACAAGCTTTGTCCGAGCTCTGATTAGTCTGGCCAGTCATCAAAATCCGCCGGTTAGACACTTGGACTAGGAGTGTTTGATGTAATGATTCAGGATTAAAAAAAAAAAAATAATAAACACACACACTCACACATACACATAGGGCATATACATGAATATTTATGAACACCACACAACATTTTTCAGTAAACTTGACAGTCACCTTGGTGATTTGTGGTTGTTCCCGATCCCCCCCCCCCCTCCTTGAGATCCTGATTTTTAGATTTCATAGAGTGGCGGGTCTGCATAATGACACGTATCGTGCATACAATTTACATGCCCATCTATTGCTTTTTGCAGAAGAAAAATTTGTTCATTGTTTTTCGGAGGGTTTTAGTTATGAGTGCCTTCTGCAATTTTCAGCAATATTTTGTGATATCCGAACATATTTGCATTCTTGACCCTGAGCTATTTTTCACCCAAAACTATTGCAGCCTGACACTCTTGGGGTATATTGAAGCGTTAACCACAAAAAGACTGAAAGCTATCATAATTTTTAAAAACGTGGCAACAGTAAGAAAGAAATGTTTTCAAAGAAAAAGAAAACTGCATCTAATTTGTCCAATTCTTATTTTATCAATATTTTGAAATGGCAATGTCTGGGGGTTACACAATTTTTTTTGCGCCCAGTTCATAATAAAATCCTGTCGCAATGCAGGGGTGACTGAGTTAGTTACAGCTAAAAAAGTATACCTAATAACTTTACCAAATTTTTAACGAAATGAAACAAGTGGGTCAACAGTTGGCTCGCCGTTTCCCATAGCTTGTAACTGAAAAACACCGGAAATATCGATCGATAAAGTGCAGCCCGTAATACAGGATTAGGCCACCGGACTAGTGGGGCATCCCGTAAATAAATACACAGGATTAGGCCCATGTGAGTTTAAGAGAATTTAGTGGGGTTTTCTTTTTAAAGTCTAAATTGGTGATCGAAATAAGTCAGTCAATTTGTTGTCAATGGCAACAATAGTACAGGGCAACGGTTCATTCAAAATGAAAGGCCTGCAACACTTTTCATTTGGATTTAGGTACCGGTACTCATACTCGCGGAAGTTGCTGCTAACAAAATTTTTATGTCAAATAGGGAGGGGGGGGGTGATGTATACTGACCCATCGCACACACTCACACAAGCTGCTAGTTGTGTGATGTGATGATGTTTATGGGAAAGAGAGTTCAACGCAGGCAGCACAAGTGAGCGGATACTCAACTACTGGGTGGTAATGTAAGATACAATTATATCCAAGACTTTTCCTCCTCTGGGAGAGAGACTTTGAAGGAAGGTGGCTCTGTAAGATACAATTATATCCAAGACTTTTCCTCCTCTGGGAGAGAGATTTTGAAGGAAGGTGGCTCTTCACAACATGATGAGAACTGAGTTCCCACACTCAGCATAGTATTTTTCGCTCAAACATGTGTTGAGAGGAGATAAACAAGGCGCTGAAATTATTATGGGCCAATCTCGATTTTCACAGTTTTTGAATCATCAAATTATTTTTTAAAATGCTTTTCTTTCTTTTTTTTTCTTTTTTTTTGGTCACAATTTATTGCAACAAAAGGTTGCTGTTATTGTTATGCTAAAAGTTTGCTGTTAAAGGGGGTTGATTTATGTAGGAAAATTCCGTTACACAAGATTTGGTTTTTTATTGATTAGTTGGAGGTTGTTTTTATCTGGGTTGCTGCTTAAGTGGACTCCACTGTACAATAAATTGTTGTGGTTTTCTTTCTTGTTTCAGCCCGTCAGCCAGTCGTACCAAGATCAAAGAAGCTCATAAGAGAGTTATGCTGTTGAACCATCCAGACAGAGGTGAGGGCACTCAATGATCCCAGCTGTTTTGTGCACTGTAGGAAAGATCTTTCCTTTTTTTTTTCCTTTCCTTCTGTCACTTCTGTCTTACTTATTTTCCTGCTTTGTATGACTGTTGTTGTGTCAGTGTACTTCTTTTTATTCAAACAAACTCAAAGGGATAATTCTTTTGCTCAAAAGCACTGTAAATTACGATGGAACTTGGATTAAAGAAAACTCAAATTCATTAAAAAACTCGGATTCAACGAAAGGAGATGGATTCCCCGTTTTTTAAAATTAATTAAAATCAATAAGAACAACTCAGTTTTAAGGAACTAAGAAGTGAACATTAGGTTAAGCATTAATGGATCTCAACATTTTGTGATACTTTAATGCTAACCTATTGTTTAAATTATGACTTATTTAACCAATCAGAGGCCTTCTTTCATTGTTGGCACCGCAATATGTCTTAACGTGTGTTATTGTTATGGTTGAATGGACGACGGCTAGCTCACTTTTGTGTGCGTATGGCGGGGGGGGGGGGGGGGGGGGGGGGGGGGGTTTAAAAAAGTGTAGGGGGGTGTGGAGCGTCAGTAGAGATACAAATGAGTCAGTCTTTTTTTCCCCTGCTTCTGATCAATATTACAATGGTAAGGTAGTCTTGACATAGATCTATGTAATGAATTGCGCACTGGTCTGTGGAATCAAACGTTGCCGTATGCGAAGCCATACACAGTAACACAACTTGTTTGGCAAACGATACGTCATAGATGATAGGTGACACAGACGTGCATTTGAAAAAATCGGACCTTCTGCAGAGTGCATGCATGGTAGAGTTCAGTGCATTTTCCTATAACTTACCAGCATTATTTCGGTTTTGAATCAAACAAAAATGCCTCTCGTTTGAAATCAGACTTCATTTGATTGAGGAAGTCGAATATGTTAAATACATTACTTGCTTGGTACCTGTAATTATCTACACAAAAACCTCATGTTTGCAGCAGGGAACTCTCGGATTCAACGTAATTGAAGGTCGGGCCTGACGACTTCATAATAATTATATCCGAGTTTCACTGCATAAGTCGCACAAAAACTATCTCTTTTGTTTGAAAAGAGCCTTTCACTTCTGTCAGTGTGTGAGCCTCAGACCACACCTACAACACTTAATTGACTTTCACTAGCATTAGCAGACCTGCCACTCCATGAAAGTCTAAAAATCAGGATCACATGGGGAATAAAATCGAGATTTGGTAAAAAAAATCGGGACCAGCGACAAATCACCAAGGTGCCTATCAAGCTGACTAAAAATTTTCCTGAGGTGTCCATTATATCCATGTTTGGGCCCTGTGTGTGTGTGTGTGTGTGTTATTTTTTTTTTTTTAATCCGGAAGTATCACACCAAGCACTCCTAGTCTAAGTGTCAACCCCCCCGCCCCCCCCCCCCTAAATAAGTCCCAAAAGATGCTTCAAACAGTGGGCATGAATTTAAGTTGACCCTGTCAACGGACAGGCCCTACTAAAAGAACTTTGACAAAGCTTGTTTTGAAAGTAACAGCAGAAAGTAACTACGAATAATCATAATTTGTATGCAGAAAGTAACTACGAATAATCATAATTTGTATGTCGCAATTGAAACAGTCATCAGGCCATCATCGGAGAATTCTGAATGGAAACAAAAAGTAAAGTAAAACTTGAGAATGTCCCAAGTCCCAGGTCGGAACGCCAATTCGATACTACTTCCATTATAGTTGAAATAACACGTGCAAGGAAAGTTCCAACACATCTTGAGGCGCTGACAAAAAGTTTTTAGAGGTGCTTCCTGCGACAGAGAAGAAGGCAGAGTAAGTTGTCCCTTTTTAATCAGGCGCAACAGGCGGAACAAAAAAATCGGGATGCACCTGATTGAAATCTGGAAAATCGGGATGCACCTGATTGAAATCGGGAAAATCGGGATGCTTGAGATTTGGGGTAAAAAATCGGGATGTCCTGATTAAACCGGGATGAATTGCAGGTCTGCATTATTTATGAAATGTGTGGTGGGTCAGTATTATTATCGGAAGATGCTATGTCTGTTTAGTGTTTAGATTGTCTGACTATAGCCTGTTCGCTTTTGTCTTACCGTGAAAAAAAATTCTAGCTCATTGATTAATTTACCTATGCATAAGAAACTTTGCATGGTACTTTTATAGGCCAGTGACCAAACAAATTTATTTTTTAAAAATCTTCGTCCTGTAATAAAAAATGCACGGCGCACCGGCAGTGGAATTTTAGTTGCCGCGGGGGGTTCCCCGCCGAGTGCCCTATCAGGTCGGGGTCACGGGAGTCAGCTCCCTGTCGCCGCTCTGTGTGGGCCGACTTAGTTTTTGGTACTTTTCAACGTACTATTTTAGGTGTATCCTTGTATTTATGGTAATTCTCATTTAGTGCACCCAAAGCACGCATTTTTGCTCTTGAGACCCAAAAAAGAACGGACATTGTAACTTGTCTGGTTATTTCGTTAGACACGCTGGAGTCGGCAATGCTAAATTGTAGTTTTTTTGGACTAGTGTGAATGAAAAAAAATCAATATTAAAAAAGGCCTCGTCAAAATCTCTCGAACTTTTGGAACATGAACGACATAGCATTGGTGCAGATACTCAGAAAAGATGGTATCTGCGCATATAATAGAAAGCTGTAATTTTGCAACTTTATCCATCGGGCACACAATTCGCTATGAAGTAATTCCTCCAAATACAACTTTATGTGTCTAATATAATCGTGAATATTCGAATATTTTCTCGAAAGTTTATAAAAGTCACCATGAAGTTTCTCTATGAAAAGTACAAATTGATTTTAGTTCTAGAATATATCTTCAATGTAGATCTAATACACGAACTGCATCTGTTACACTCCAGAAATTCCTTACTTTTCTTAAAACACTAAGTCTAGGTTTTGTAAGTTGACTGAATAATAGGGATGACTTCTCGTAATTGGGTTACAAGAATAATTTCTAGCTTTCCAGGGACACTGAATCAGCACCAGACTTTTCCAGCTTTATTTTTCGTTTCTATGACCATTTGCAATAACTGACAATGTGACTGATTTCTTTACATTCATAATTGTGTCCGCGCATATTTCCGACTCAAAAACTAAAAATGAATGTTTTAGCTGTCATTATTTTTATTCCGTACAAGAAGTTTATCTCTACCCATGTATTTACACGGTTTTGTGTTTTTTTATTCGCTTAGATTCTATATTATATCTTTTTAGTTGTATGCAGGCTGCCACAGACACAGCATGATTCATGAACAAACGCAGAGTAACTTTCTCTTGTTTAATAGTAAAATAAGAGCTAACGCTGATCGTCTTTAGTTAAAAAATGCAAATGTGCATCTTCCTTCTCTTATAACTTGACTATTTCTACTCGCGCAGATTTAAGATTTCTCATGGTAAAAGACATGATATTCGTAGTCAGTTTAACACAGATTTTTGGAGAGATCTGTCGTGCCTTTTTAAAATTAACTATCATTTATTCATAAGTTTGTTACTAAAATAGGACAAATTGGGTACTCCAGAAACACTTGTCTAGAACAAAAACTAAGGCGCAGAAATTAACCATGCCATTCTAACGCAGAATAAATCTCAAGACATTGAGCTTTTAGTAAATCCCCGTAATGGTATGCTATAGAAGTTATATCGTTTTAAACATAGTCAAAAATGCGAAAACTTCCTAACCGACACCGGCAAAGTCGCTTCAGGGCTCATTAACCCTGTGACCCTGAGCCGGGGAGCTCCGGCGGGCTGCTGAGTCACGCTAACTAAAAGTAACAGAATCGGGCGAAAAGTGACGCCGTGAATGGGCTTTTAGATTTTATTGTTCATCCAACTTTTAGACCCCCTATGCAAAGATCTGAGGAGACTAAACAAAGCGATTTCATTTTATCTTGTTTTAACGACGGTCAGACAAAAGTGAATAAGTTATACTAAGTTATACTTATAGCTACCATAAAGTTGCTAGTTTGGGTTTTGATCTGATGTTGAATACCTGGGAAAGGTAGGCCCTACTGTACACAAACTTTTCCTCAACTCACCCTGGTAATAATAGAAAGCTGGCTAAAACAATGTCAATATGCCAAGTTTTTGAGGGTATGTAAGTGATTTAGTGTCCATCAGGAATACATGTAATAGTGTTGTGCAGTGCTGAGAGAGCTTTCTATCTATGCACTTTCTGACGATTTGTTTTAAAGATATGTGTATGGTGTGTGTGTGTAATTTTGGTTGTTGGAGGGTGCCACTCCCAGATCCTTCTTCTTTTCTGTCCCTCTGTTGTTTCTGTCTGTCTGTTATACGTTTATTGCCCTATAACTAAATGACCTAGTGATATTTTGTGGAGTCAGTGTGTTTCTTTTTTCTCAAAGAAACAAAGAGATGGGTAGTTGTATCTCTTTCAGCCAACTTTAACCGTTTCAGAGTGGGAGTTGTCTGCTTTGCTGATTCTAAAATGATTTAAATTGTGTCAATGAAGACGTAAACATTTTTACAATTTCATTTACATAAGTATCTTCAGTGCATTATCTGCGTATGGAGCATTCAGATACTTTAGAGAAAATGTGGAAAAAAATTTGTTATTAGTCTTATTACATGTTTTAGCCTCTTGATTTTTACAATTATTATTCAAGATGTGGTAAATTATCGATGCAAAGTAAAATGTAGGAGTTGATTTTTTGAGGTTCTGCTTCAGTCAAATACCTTAAGCCTTAAGACCAGAGTTTTAAAATTTTGTTCCATACACAGTTAGGGGAACTGTAATGATGATATTGATTTCTAAGTCTGACTTGGTTTTTTCTATCCTCAACTACTGTTGAACTCACTGTCGTTTTTTTTTACTGTTTCAGGTGGCTCCCCTTACCTTGCAGCCAAGATTAATGAGGCCAAGGATTACTTCGACAAAGCCAAGCCAGGGTCAAGCTGAAACTGTTGTGGACAAGATCTTCGAGGACTGGAAAATGTGCCACTGTGATGATAGTTGCAGGAGTGAAAGCAGAATGTTGAATTGTGGTGATAGTAGAGTTTTTTTTTAGCTCAAGTAAGGAGAAGCATGTTGACGCAATAGCGGTCTTATATTGAAGAGAAGGAGCAAGACAGATGGCCTGAGACAATAGAAGGAAAGAAAAGAAGCAGGACCCATACAGAATTGTCAAGTAGTCTAGCACGCATTGTGAACAGGCTCTTGTGACATAGCAAAACATGCACCTAAAGGTAATGGAATTTAGGATTCCAAATTTTTTCAAATACATACTAGAAGAGAAGTAACACTCGCAGAATTTCCGCGTTATTCCTTTTGTAGGATCAGTGTCAATTACAAACGCTATTATCACAAAAAGTAACACTCACATAATTTCCAGAATTTAGTATATCTATGGTACAGAGGAAATATGTACAGAATTTTAAAGCAGTTCTTCCTTCAGTAGCTGTATGTGAATCAACTGTATTATGCCAAAGACTAGACTATAAATAATTGTATCACTCTCGGAATTTCTGAAAAGTTCCTTCTACAGTATCTGTGTCAACTTCACAAGTCAGAGCAGCAAGAGCAAAGATTGTTGGGAGTTATTCATTTTAATACCTTACCTGTTCTGTTTTACTGATGAGGGTTTTTGTTCTTTTTCAAGTTTGAAATAAGAAAAAGAGTGTCCTGATCTGAGAAAGAACCGTTGCTTGCGGTATGAATGTTTTGAAGTATGTGTGTTTGTGTAGAAGGGTTTACCTGGATGTATGTATGCGTGCATGCATGTGTAAGTGTAAGTGTGTACATATCAGTTATAAGTGCTTTTGAGTGTCTGGGAAAACATGCATGAAGAGCATCTGTCTTTTTCAGAGACCCTTTTGTACAGGACGAGTGAAAAAAAATTTTGAAGTTCCTTTTTTGGACAGGGGGGGCAATGGCGAGGGCATTCTCTTCTTTGAAATTACTTGCGAGTTATTCAGATGTTTTTACTGACTGAATGTCTTTGTTCAACATGTTTAGTGAATGTTTCATTTGGCATTTTTCCTCTTGTACCACTAGTCGCAACTTTTTAATAATTGAATTTTTTTATTTTTTTTTACTAATATACAGTAAGTGTCTGATATTTTTTTTTGCCAATTGTTATGTAAGATGGAAATTAAAAGAGTTGTTCCTTAAAAATGTGGATGGCATCATGTCATTTGCTACAGTATCTACTACTTTTTTGGTTACAAAAATCAATGTTTAAAGAACTGTTTTAGATTTTGTATGGTGCAGGCCTCTGTCCTTTTCCAGTACAAGATGGATTTAAAATGCATCTCCGATAAGATTGAGCCTTGTGGGTGGCCAACCACGAAAGTCCCCCTGACCTAGCAAAATGTAATATATCGATTATTGAGGTATTTGAACGAAGGCTATACTATAGGAGGCATTGTTTTGATGCATGATTACACGATACCATCTGAGCCATGGATGCCCTCTAAATGTGTCAGAGCGTACATATTAGTGAATTTCTAATGACAAACTTTAACCCTATCCGTACGTCATGTTTTACTATCGTATCCATACGACGTGGGGAACTCTGTGCCACCACTTTCCAAAGAGCAAAATTTACTCGTTAATCTGATCCATATGTTTTGCATAGCAGTCTGTCAACGTGATTTTTTAAAGAAATACTGAAAGTTTCAAAGAGATTTTCGTATTAGAAGTATTCTTAAATGTTGAGAATACAACCCTCATAGTACAAAATGACCCCAGGGCATACGGATACGGTTAAGTAGACTGAATGCATGTTGCAAAAGTTCTTTTCCATCATACGAAAGTGCAATTGTTTCTGAAAAAGAGCTGACACACCTCAAGCCTCTTATTATGAGATGTGAGTGACACCCAGAAACCCATAGCTCCAGTCAAGATAGATGAAGAGAACTGTACATACTACAGTCTAGCATGCTTACAGTGAAAAATTTTCTGTCAGGTCGCAAAAATTGTTCTCACATTATTTATATTCTTTACATTTATTTAAAAATACGTACATTACAAAAACATTTCCGAGTACAACAAATTTCGCTATGTGCATGCTAGACTGTAGGCCTATATCATACCCAAAAGTGATGTGAAATGTGTGCTCAGGATGATGCATTTTATTTTGATTTTGAGGATAATGTCATTTATCTCCTGATGCATGCCTCTAAGACTGAGTGAAGGAGACATTTAAATGAATATGTTGGTTGCTTTGAATAAAAGCATTTGTAAGATCTTTGTGGCTCTTTTTGTTTAGAGCATGTTTTGAATTATGAAGTGAGATATTTTTTACAATAAAATAATTCTGAAATGCAAACTCTGCTTGTAACTTATAGTGATGTCTTTTCAAATTAAATCTTTTACCCAAGATTTTGACCAAATTTTGTACCCAAGATTTTGACCAAATTTTGTACCCAAGATTTTGACCAAATTTTGTACCCAAGATTTTGACCAAATTTTGTACCCAAGATTTTGACCAAATTTTGTACCCAAGATTTTGACCAAATTTTGTACCCAAGATTTTGACCAAATTTTGTACCCAAGATTTTGACCAAATTTTGTACCCAAGATTTTGACCAAATTTTGTACCCAAGATTTTGACCAAATTTTGTACCCAAGATTTTGACCTTTTGGGTTCATGATGTTGTAGCAGACATCTGTGAAGGGCTCGGCTCGTTAGCTAATTTTGGTGAGTCAACGCTTCCTTCTTAAAAGGTTCATTTGTTTATATAAAGCTCATCCCCGTCTGTACCGTCTCGGACTTAACACTTTACGGTCGCTTGGTGCAATAATGCGTCGGTGAAAACTATCCGTTCTGCTGCGCCAGGCCTGAGAATTCCGTTTCAGTTGTTCTCCTGGCTGGGTGACCAGATGGGGTATTTTGTACTGCTGGCTGTGTGACTGCAAAGTGTTTAGGGCCTATTACACGTACAGGCCAACCGGACAGGTTTTTAACCCTAGACAAGCCGTACGGCCAGATGAAATCGAGGAAACTTGGGTTATTATTATTACACCCATGATCGACCTGAAGGCGGCTGCACCTCACGAGCAACATATTCTGCACACTAGGCCTATAGTCTGGGTGAAACGTCACACAGGTATGTGCATCATGGCGCTCAAAACATAGAAATGTTTATAGTAGAGGGTTTTACGGTGCTCGCAACTGCATAAGGTCATATGAGCGCCAAGGGGTGGGTGTCAACAGAGAAGTCTTTACAGGGAATCAGACTTAGACTGCTCACCTATCTAGCTTCAACAGCACAAGGTCTGCTTTGACTATCAAGGCACCCCGGAAATAGCAGGTCACAAGAGAGTGACAAACATACAAAAGAAGTAGAGGAAAATGACAATAGTAAGGATCAGGAAAGAAAAGGCAGCAGTTCCTCGTTTTAGATCAAGCGCAGTTATGAGCGTGACATGAATCGGCCCATTTTCAATTCCACTTTGCTTGAACGAGAAATGTCCGCCCTTTGGGAATGGCCTAAAGACACTAGTCAGTGGGACTGCCCCGAGGGGAGACATAAAAATGTGCTGGAATGGAAAATCCTTAAATGCAAAATGGAACGAGTCACTCGCGAGCCATTAACCTAATTTTGATACGCTGAATCTGGTATTATTTTTTATTTACGACGTGATTTTCTATAATTTTGAAATTAGTTCAGTTGCAAACTTCAAAGGCCGGATGGCCAGACGTCAAATTCACTCGCAGCGGCAGTGGGTTTTTTTTCATCCGTCCAGCCGGCCATTCGTCGGATGTTCACCTACGGTTTGAGCCGCATTTCTTATTACACGTTACGATCGGCTGTACGGCCCAGAAGCCTGTCCGGTCGGCCTGTACGTGTATTTATCATCTCTGATAATACTGAATTAGATGGGAGGAAAACTCCCTAAATAACCCAAGTTAAAAAATGCTCCTTCAGGGTGTTGAAAAGAAAATTTTCTTTAAAAATGTTGGTGTTTAGTTTTAGTAAGGGTTTTACGGCACTTGCAACACATTAAGGTCATTTAAGTGCCCAAGATTAGAGGTGTTACAAGAGAGTAACAAACATAAAAAAGGAGGAGAGATAAAGACAATAGTTGTTTGATAGGAAAGAAGGAGCAAACCACACCAAAGCATCCACCAACCACCCACTAAATGTAGGTGTCTTTGTCCGCCCCCATCAACACAATTTAGATCATTTACAAACAGGCTTCCAACCCGGTCTGTCAGAACCAAGCCGGGCTCTGAGGAATAGAGGAAACATAATCCCATCGGAAAGACTGAGAAACAATATAAAGTTTTCTCCACATTCAGGAATCGAACTCGGGTCTCCTGCTTCCTGCACGTGACAGCAAAGCACCTACCGCTACCCCACATATACCGATGGGGTGTTGAACCAGGGTGATTTGTACCAAAGGCCAGCACATAACTGACTTCAAACAGCTCTCCAAAACAAAGCTGACATAAATGGAGAACACCAACCCTTTAGGCCCCACATTATTTTTTTTTTCTTTCATTTCAAGAATATTCTCAACAGTCCTTCAAAAAATCACATTTCTGTTGCCTTTGGAACACCATTCATCATTTCTGTTGTTTGTTTTGATTGAGTAGATATCGGCACATTGACACCAAAATGGTCACATAGTGATGGGAGAAAAAAATATTAAGACCCGCCAAAAAATGGGGAAAAAAAGAAGTGGAACCTACCACTGGATGGCACCCTCCTATCCAACCACCAGCACATCATTTCAAGAATTTAGAAGAATGTTGAAAAACTTAAATTCTGGAATACAGTGCAGTCAAACCTTTGCTTGTTTAAGTAAAGAGAAGCACATTGACACAACAGTGGCCATTTAGAGAAAAGAAAAAGTAAGACAGACAGACAGAAACAAGAGAGGGAAAGTAAAGAAGTAGGACCTACCAGTGGTGTCCTCCAACCGCCCGCACAGTCAAACCTGTCCTAGACAACCACCCACTGTCATGGACTAAAGTCGTCATCTAGGTCCTCTTGGATGTTGTCATAACATTATAGAAAAAAAAAAGCAAGATGGGAAGTGGTCGTTTGTACAGGTGATTGTTTTGGACAGGTGGTCGTTAGAGTTTAGTTTTAGTTTTAGTAAGTGTTTCACAGCACTTGCAACACAATAATAAGTTATATAAGTGCTGAAGATTAGAGATGTTAGTGTTACAAGAGAGTAACAAACACAAAAAAGGAGGGAAAAAAAGGATGATAGATGTTTGAAAAGAGAAAAGCAGCAACCCTCACCACAGCACCCGCCAACCACCCGTAAAAGCAGGTTCGACTCTCTTTTCTACAATAGTGTACCCAGTACATTAAAAAAAACACAGTCTGAGTTTTGAGTTTTTTTCTTTTTTACTGATCACAATGGCCATGGCATACAGACAATAAAATGTGATGCAAAAGAGAGAAAGACAGAGAGAGAGGAGAAAGAGAGAGAGAGAAAGTGAGAGAGTGTGTGACAGAAGAAGAGAAAGGGCATCATCATGACTCCTTTCGTCCATATCAACAGCACACACTGACGGACACGCGGTGACATAAAAATGACATCATGACACATAGATAGACTTCACTGTCATTGTAATTGAAAGTGTTTTTATGATCTCATTGACACAAATTAACTTACTGTACAAGAAAACTTCAAACATCAGAGTGTAACACCAAAAAATGTGCTCACCAAAATAGAGACCACTAAACTTGTAGAACAAGGACCTGAAAGAAACATCCAGCCCCCCACCCCCCATTCAATCAACAGAAATTATAGCTGTAAATGAAAAACAACCTCATACTCGTATCCTCATTCGCAAAATTTAAATCATATGGGAGAGGCAGGCTGCTTCAGATTTTACATGTCAGGGCCAACCCGGGCTTTGACTTAAAGTAAGTTAAAGGGATACAACATCCCAACAGACAGACAGAAGTACTCCATTATAAAATAAGAAAAACTTCTCCCAAGAATTGAACTTGGGTCACTGCGACACCACGTCTGCTGCACTAAAACATTTAAAAGTAACACTACAATTTGTGTTCCCCAAGACAGATCACAAAGCTTATATGATGAGAAGAATGAAAAAAATAAGCACCATCACCCTATAGCGGATATCATCAGACATCATCATAACCCACCATCAACAATCAGCTACTGTTGTCATGAAAAAAACTTGCAGTAGTAGTTTATAAATGTAATACCCAAACTACACACTCCAACCTCAAACAAGCTTCATAAAGTCATCATAGCACAACAGACATACAGTATAACACGGATAGCTCAAAATCATCGGGACCGGTCTTGGTAGTTCGAGGGATATCTTTCAAGGAAACAAATATAAAGAAGAAAAAAAAAACTGGACACGGATGTGTGATTTCGAGTCTTCTGTGTTCAACCTATCCGTGTTATACTGCAATTGCTTGTCTGAGTAAAGAGAAGCACATCAACGACTCAGTAAAGGTCATTTATTTAGTGCTTGAAAAAACCGAGGAAGAAAGACAGAAAAAATAGAAAAACCACAAACCAACAGTGGAGCCCTCCAACCACCCCCCTTCCCCAAACAAAAACCAACTAAATTTGCAGTTCAGCAGAAGAAAAAGACAGTTGTCACAATATGTCTTAAAAGGATGAACTACAGTACTACCGTCTTAAGACAAAAAGAACGTATATGAGTAATTTGGCCAAGCAGTATTTTTATAAGAGGTAAAAATCCTTTCCATGGCACATCTTTCTATCTTGGTTTTAAGGCTGTATAATTAAAATAAAGAAAGTTTTGGGCTTTTGAAAACATGCATTGTGACCTATTTACATATACTGATATTGTTATGACAAAAGAAATTTCAATCGATTACTCCATAACTATCTATTGTATACCTATTGTATATTGCAAATCAGGGAAAAGTTACACCGACCAATGAATATCGATGTAAAATAAATCAGACCGAAATTTTTTTAAGCCAAGTTGAAATAAACACAAAAGTTAGTATTTTGCCTCTCTTGTAAAATTTCATTTTTGAAATACATGGTTTTCTATCACAAGACGGCAGAGTAGGCTAGTCCTCTGTGACACAAATACAGCAGTGACAGATGTATGTCAATCCTGCCTGATCCTTCAGCACCTTGTAATAGTGATTCTTATCCAGACTTTTTTCCTTGTGAGCAGACAAGCTGTTACCATGACTATGTGCGCCTTTTACCTGGACTACTTCTGTATGCTAATGCGATCCAAGGTTTTTGAGCAAATTGTGTAAAACACCCCATCTTTTTTTCTGGAAAGGCTCAGGGGCTGAACATTTTTGTAAAAACTCCTTTAGCGTTCAAAAGTCCAACCTCCACCATCACGATAAGTTTCATTTTGCTTCATGTCATGACTCTGAGCAAAAAGAAGCACATCCAACACATAAATGGTCTTTTAGTGCTAAGGAAGATCAAGACAGGCCAAAAGACAGACAAGACATTGCCCAGGGAAAATAAAAAAGAAACAGTTGAACCTTCGAGGCAGAGGCCCATATCACCCAGCCCTGCCTTCAGGGACAGTATGAAAACATGTTGAGGTACTACACCAGTGCTCAAGACAATAACAAACACAAAGACCTCGGTTTTTTGTTTATACATATACACCTTTATATGTGACAATGGGTTAATAACGTTCTTCGTTATAGTTATCATTAATTTAAAGTAAAGCTACTCAAGAGATTAAAAAAACAAACAAAAAACCCATTAGTAGGTCTACCAATACCCTTAGGACACCAAATGTTACAAGCAAATGAGGGGCTGAGATGCAAAACTTGCTACTTCCATTTTAGTTAGCACTTTTGAGAAAATCAGCTTTTTTAAATGCTTCTATCAACACGAACCGATTGCAGAAAGTACAACAGTGAGTGGTAGGGAGCTGGTCTAACAACACAGGAAGCTTGACTAAAAAATGTATGATTAAAATAGAGATTTTCAGCTATGAAAGTGGTAGTGATTTGCCAAAACCAGCTATATCCCCCCCCAAAAAGTCCTTTGATGCCTTAAATCACTCTTTTACTCTAATTACAGCCACTGTAATCCTCTCTACAACACTTAGCCCTCATAGTAAGTCATAGGACGTTGTTTTTTTTGTCTGCTGGCAGAGGGTGAAAGAAAGTGAGCTATTTCCGTCAAATAAGTAGTTGTTTCGGGCTGAACAAAACTACTGTATACACTCGTCGACGCCCTTTTGAAGAGGAAGTCACGTGACAGGATCGGGAAATTTCATTGGCTGATAAAGAAAATCTAAGGATGTATCCAGTTAAGGAAAATGATGATTTTGAATGTATCAGGTTTTAAGCAAAAAGAAGATTTTGTGTTGGCTTTTATGAAGGATGTGTTGGGTTTTGGCAGAAAACACTTTGTGCATCTGATAGCCAGTAAAAATGCGCATTTATGGGAAATAAAAATCGATTTTTTTCCAAAAGGTCGCTTAGCAGGTTTTGCATCTCACCCCCCTCAAATAGTCTTAACCTGTATAAACAACTTTACCAACCACAGCTTTCTATTATTCAAAACAAAACTTTCTGTTTCACAAAGCAAAGCTTTCTGCACTCTCCTGAAATTCTTTCACACTCATCATCATCATCATACTATTCATACAGACAATAAATTAGAGGACGTATGGTCATCAAAAGTTGAACCAACACAATGATACGTTTGAGTACAAGGCAAGCACATTGACACAATATCAGACGTCATTTAGTGCTGGGGAAAAGCGAGACACACACAGGACATACCAGTGGCGCCCTCTAACCACCTTCTGACCTCTTTAAAAAATCAGGAAAAAAGCATGTTCGTTTCATCAGCATTTTAACTTTCACTACAACTATCTTTCAGGATAACCCTACCACCACACCATTAAAATCAAAACACTAGACTCAGTACATGATAAAAACATTACAAACTACTAACAACATTTCATCACGGTCATAACACATTGCCTCAGTCATTTTGTTGGGGAATGGGGGTTTCTGGTTTCTTGGTATTCACCTGCTATAACGATTGCCACTTGTTTCATATCCTCAGTGCAACCGGGTTTTGGTTTGTGCACAAAAAAAATCAAATTACTGAAACATTTTAATGCTTGCTTAAAAGCATAAAGTTGGCTTAAGGAACCGCATTTTTTACTTTAAAAAAGTTTTCTAAAAAAAAACCCCACAGGCCATAGTGCGATGACCATGACGATCAAATTCACCAGCTCAAATAACAGTAATAATAAATAACAACGTTAATCTTTTATACAGCACCCATCGCAGTGTGGTGGCCCTCAACAGTATCTGACATTATAGAACAAGTGTAGCATTCCATGAAATCTCTGCAGGAGACTCAACAAATGTATAGTCAACCCTACTTAATAAGAGTCACATGTCACACTGAACCGTTTCAAGATACCAGAAAACCAAAGTGCCTCTTTACTTACGTACGCTTTGGACAAATTAGTTCGGAGGCAATGAAGTGACAGCAGCTCTTGAACCAAAGTAGCTATATATTAATACCGTTTTCACCCACGCATGAGGCTTGAACAGATCTTTAACCTCTTTACTGCTGTGTGGAAACATTACATTCACTTGTGTTCTCCCAGACTGGATCACTGACATGTTTTCTACCGGTTATATATTTTTGCAATTAGGGCAGTTTTTATTTAAAATCCTAATACGGGTAAATACAATATAATGGCTTTGTTTAAATCTCTTTTAAAAGAACATTTTGTTTTGTCTTGTCTGAACCAACATACTAATTCGATACCATAGAGTTATATTGTCAAAATGTGACATACGACTCATTTTCTGTCACATTGCTACACAAATGTCAAGAAAGACCACGGGTCAAAAGTTACACCCTGGACAGATAAATTCGGACATTCCTGTCACAGACAACTCTTTCCTCTTTCCCCTCAACTCAGGAAAAGGAAAAACGGACAAACTCAACAGCACGTCAACATCATTGCACTACACTAGTCAGCAGAAACTCACATGCTGAATAATGAATAGATGGAAAAGCTTCAGAAGGAATAACCCCACCCCACCCCCGACCCATGTTCCACACATTACTTTTTAAAAAAAATGTGTGCAAGTTGCTCTAACGGGGTCGGCACACCCGTCAGAACATTTGAGTAAGAGAATTACCACAAAAAAATACTTGCGCTCAAACACATTATATAAATTAAATACACGTATATATATATACACAAACAAAAACATATTCAAAACACACAGATTAATAATACATGTGTAACATTAGACATAAGCAACCCACACAAATTAGTTCCTAACAATACAGAAACACACAAATACATTCACATCCACACAAAAATTACAGTTGGTACACATTTTCAATATCAACAAACAAATCAATTTAAAAAAAACAAAAAACGAAAGAAAACCAATACAAAATTTAATACATAATGGAAAATATAGTTGGCTGAGAGCCAGAGGTGACCAAGTCCAGTTTCAGCCACAATACCAAAGATAACAAAATTGAGACATTCAAATGACACTCCATTATATCTGCAAATATCAAATCAATCCACCCTGCAGTTTTGCCATGATCCCACCCCTATCCGCCGATAGATATAACCATAAAGAAGCTACAAATCAATTGTTGTTGTTGGGTACAATTACAAACCTCTTTCCCATCAATTCAAGTTAAAAATTATATTAAATGACACGTAAAGACTTCTTTCACTCAAATTTTCCTCGCTTCCATGGACTGTTCACACAAAAAAAATAATTCTGAGGAAAAAAGGAAACAACAGAGAAAACAACAAAACAAAATGCTTCTGTAAACAATTTAGGGGAAAATTCAAACAAAGCATATGTAAATTTTTACCCTGCCCTTCCTCACTTCATGTCTTTTCACCACCACAAGATCAGCGACCTATTTCTGCTCGATTAGGAATAAAAGTCCAAAGTGCTGTCTGGCTCAGCTATGAGCAGCTGCCCCCCTTCGCCTCCAGCCCCCGCTCCCTCCTCACTCAAGCGGTGGTCAGGATGTTCTGGGAAACCCGAACCAAAATGGATGACAAACGACTCCTCCCCGCACAGAGAGCTCCCGCGCCGCTCGTCGTCATAATCCTCTTCCTCCTCCTCCTCTTCCTTTCTCGCTGCTTTCTGGGACCAGCTGAGGAGGGTGGACGGAGAGGAAGAGGAGGTGGGAGGCTGGAGGGTGGAGGCAGGAGAAGTAGCAGCAGCAGAACGCGACACATTGTTGCTGCTGTGAGAGGGGCTGCTCACATTGATGGTAACGGCTGTGCCCTGAGATGATGATGATGAAGCCGACACGGATGTTGATGAGGTGGCAGATGATGAAGCTGCTGCTACAGCTGTTGTGCTGGCAGCGGTAGCGGTGGTGGTTGAGAGATTGAAATTTGTCTCGTCCTCTAGCAGAGCAACATTTTGAGGTGGAGTGAAGTCAACATTTTGGCCTGCAAATATAAAACAAGACACAATCAAACACAAGGTTCATGAACAATTCTTAAGCAAACTTTCAACAGTTGAAAATATTTGTACATCTTCAGAACAAACTTTTTGCTATTGAAATACAAATCTGCGTCATTTAAAATATCGTTTATATATTTGTCTGCTGTAGTAACATCTACTCCGCATCCCCAACATTTAAGAACAAAGTCCACATCATCTTATCTGCTGCTCCACATCTACAATTGAGAAAAGTCGCAACCTCTACTTATTTAGAAGCTTATTTCATCATTTTAGGCTACAAACTACAATGAAATTTAAAAAATACTCCCCCCCCCCCCCCCCCCCCAAAAAAAAAATTTAAACCTACACGTAGTTGGCAGAGGACTGACGCAATAAATATCCTTATGGAACGATTCTGGGGAAAAGACAAGGACAATTCCAGGGTATGTTGTTTTTTTTAAAGCATCCGATCAAAGACATGATTGGGTACCACGATCACTGGATTCTGTTGCAAGTGGGACATTTGAAGACGAAGAAACAGGAGGTGGTGGAAAATACTGAGAAAAAGAGAAGGAAAAAGAAAACTTCTCTGCTTGGTTTTATAAAATGACCTCTCTTGCCTACTGGCCTTCGACAGAGACTAACAGCAATCTAGAGGAGGAGCAGCCCTCACCTTGCCGCTGGTAAAAGAGGAGATAACCGCTGCTGTACTCGCTGTCGGCGGGTGTCTGTTGCGCAACAGTCTCGTCGTTGTAGTAGTACCACTCTCCAGTCAGAGGGTGGCGAGCAAAGCAAGTGTAGTGACCCGCGCTGGCCCCGCCAAAGTGACACACCGTGCTGTAGAGGTCATAGACCAGGCCCGATGTGCTGGGTCCAGACAGGAACCCACGGACGTCCATGTCTGTGTGTGGAAAGATCACCTTGGTGTCTACCTTTGTGCTTGACAGGTCTTGGTAAACAAATCTGGGGAGAAAGAAAAATAGAAGGTTGTAAAGAAAACTGTGGTACTCCATCAATTGTTAATTTTTAATGCCCGCGGACCATTTAGCAGGAACATGCCCCAATCTGAAGCAAATCTAGATGCAAAAGACTTACAGTAAAAATTCCCTCCAAGTTTTGGAACTTTCTGTAGAAAGAAACAGAACACTATTCTACAACCTTTTTGCTGTTTCTGTCACTGTGCCTGCTTCTAACACTAAAATAAAATCTAGAATTCAAAGGTTAAAACCGCCATCAATAAAAACGAAAAGTTTCTACATCAGTGCCTGTCAACCTTTTCAGAGCCAGCGTCCACTTTTGCCCCTTTTAACAGACACCACGAGCTAGGCATCAAATAAATAAAAAACACCAGTCACTACCCATGTGGTGAGCCTCACAACCCACCAAAATTACCATATCACTAACTAGTGGGTGAAACCCGCCCAGGTTGGCAACCACCGGTCTACATCTAGAAGAATTAAAAAGTTAAATATGTAATCTAATAATCAATATGCAGATATCATGAGAACTAAAAGCTTACTATTGCAATTATGCGTACGGAAAATGTCCACGCTTCTCAAATCAATGTTAACTCACTCACTGCCAGGCATTTCTCCGCAGGGTAACTGAGGAATGCCAGGCTTTCAGGACCTTTTTCAAAACCTCACTGTGAGCTTATTATTTTGTGTACAGCATTGAACTTTTCCACAAACAATGACATTGAAACATACTCAACAAATCAAAAAAAATTTTGTGATACCTTTATCGTGTGAAATTTTATGAGTTTGTGAATATGTGGCAAAATCTAGAAAAAAAACTTTTACATAACATTTAGGTGCTCGGTACATTCAGTCGATAGGCATGCCTTTATATCTTTGTCTCTGCAAGAAATAGATGTATCAACTGACAAATGTTGAAGAGTCACTATGAAAATATATCTGACAAATTTGAGCATCAACATCAGGGTGCGTGGTTGCAGGACGGGGCATGGCCACTGGGGGAGGGGTGTCACTATTTGAAGTTTGTTGTGTAGACCTAGGACTAGGAGGGTCTATATCAGCTGTATTCCCATCATTTGGGGTCTAAATCTACGTTGTGAGATCTTTGACGTTTGCGTGACGGCCTGAACTGGGACCGGGAAGCATCGGATCATTGGTCTGAGCACGGGGAACACCCTATTCTAGATCTAGGCCTAGATCTAGCACAAATTTCATCTTCACTTGTCCGCACCTCTGCTATTTCCTTTCCTGTACTCATTATCAACTCTGTATGATGGTTCATCATCACTATCATCTGCTAAAAGATCTAAATCTGACCCTTTATTGACGAATGGGTCCATCAATTCAAATGTTCCAACCTCTTTGAGACGCCGTCGCCATCGTAACTGAGCGTCAGTAATTTTTAGTTCGTTTCGGGTGAGTTCGAAAAAGTCTGATTTTTAAGTAACTTATTCAAGGGAAGTTACTGCAACAAGGCGGAATCGAAACTACACTGGCTTATGTCGCCTACTTCTGACTGCCGAGCCCGAAACACGTCGGGGAATGTTTGAAAAATACAGTCGGGGAATGTTTGAAAAATACAGTCTAACCTGTGTAAGACGGCCACCCCTTGTCAAGGAGAAAAGTGGCCGTATAAGACAGGTGGCCATCTTAGGCAGGACTGATCAAGATAAGAAAACAAACCATTCCTTTCTGAGAAAACAAACCCTTCCTTTCTGAGGTCCCAACCGAAGGTAGTTGCATTGTTGTTGTTGTTTTCGCTGGGTTTTCTTTTCTTTTGTTGCTGCTTTTGTGCACGAGTGACAATAAAACGAAATGTGTCAGACAAGGAGGATCAAGTGCTATGGTGAAACAAACACCCGTACTACCACTTCTGTCACAAGTTCATGCTGACGTTCATTGTTACTTTGTTACAGACTGGGTAAACAGTGACCACTCATCTCACTTGCGATTTGTGTATGGGTTCTGGGCGGGGCTTATGGGTTATGAGGGATCACACGCTTCCCTCCCCAGCAGCTGGAAATTAATTTTGTTACCAATTGCAGGGCTGCCTACCTCAAAGTTCCCATTTCAGGTAGATTTGATGAGGGTCATTTTCAGGTAGATTGGCCCAAAATCAGGTAGTACAAAGACAAAGAAGGAAAAAAAGATGATCGTTGCCCCACCGAACACGCTTGCTTTCCGTGATACATGTATTGGGTAATTATATTTTGAAAACTTGTTTGTGCATGCACATGTGTGTGTGTGTGTGTGTCGGTGTGTGCATGTTGCCATGCTCTCGCATGTGCCTACATATGTAATATGTGCGTGGGGAAGGAAGGGGGTGTATGGGTGTGCACAAGTTACGAAGAACAGTGTGTATGAAATGAGGCGAGGCTGGGTTTAAAAAAAAAATCATTTTATGGACTATCGTTCAAGGCACCTATCCTTCAGTATTGAATCTGGAATTGAGTGCAGGGTGATTGCCAAACTGACTTCAAAACCGCTAGCCCATACAAATAGAAACTAAATTAAAACATATTTCACGACACTAGCATAGGACACCGATAGGTCCTTTGTGACTTAGGTATGACAGACAATTAATTTTAACTAGTTTTACCCTAAAAATACAAAATGAATCCTGATCTGGGCCTGAGGAGAGGCCAGAAGAACATCAACTGCCAAAACCATGTTTGGTTTCAGCAATCACGGACTTTTAAAAAGTATGCAAGACAAAACTTATTTATAAAACCTTTATAGTTAGGCTCCCGGCAGAGCAAAAAGTGAAAATAAAAGAGAGTGTGTACCGATATAGCCGGAGCTGGAAGGACTGTGAGAGTGTGGGATGTAGTGATGCAACAAGCCATCATGATGCATAGGCATCCAACATAGAGCTTTCCGAGGGTTGAAAATGGCATTTACTCATTGCCACTATTCAATTTGTCATCACTGACAAATCCAGGAACACTAACCTTGAAGATATAATCATCAAGCCTGTGCTCTAATGTTCCCTCATTTACGCACTCGATTGTCGAATGTCAAAACCACGTACACTTATCGTTTTTATTTTAGCATCGGTTTCTTGCACTGCGGCCTTTTCCTGCTGCCGTAGACTGTATAGCATCAAACACCTACCCTCAATTCCGACGCCCTGCAACGCTCCTACTTTGAATGAACTTTGATAAGGCTTTTCCCAACAACTACCGGTCGGTCCCTTGCTCATGCCGTACTCACGAACTCTCACAGGTTCATTGACCGGTCACGATGACGGGCCCGACAATCTAGAAATTGGAGGACGCTTGTTTTCTTTTTCTTATTCTTTTTTGTCATTATAGTGACATCAGTGAGAATATCGATTTAATGTTTATGGCTACATTATGTTTTTTAGGCACAAACTGCAGGTTACAAATTTTTATTAACTAAATCTAACGTCAACGAACTATCATTCGACAATTCTGAGCGGTAACGAAAGCGAAAGTAGATTTTGATTTTCCCAACGGAGTCTCAGTATTACACCTACACTTCCGATTGCCGCCATAGCCGCTCTTCGCGCTAAACGTACTCTCGGACTGGGGAAAGCCGAACGTAATATCACAAACACGACCAATAAAATATGAACTCAGAAGGCTTTTCAGATTTGGTTTCGGGGACTTTACTTTGTGCATTTTCTCGGGTCCAGGGTAATAAATTCCCGCAGTCCCCCTGCGTAGAATCCTTATTTGGTACTGACCAATTCTCTAGACCAAGACAGATTTTAGAATGTTTTGCTTCGATACCGATTTTCCTTCTAAATTCCCAATTCTGTTTTCTGGATAAATGAATTAAATGCACAGATTTTCCAGCCGCAGCAAAAAAACTGAAGATAGAAAGAAAGAATGAATGAAAAGAAGGAGGAAGATTATCTATCGTGAGTAGACAGATTTCGGTGATATGCACGTGAAAAACTATTGCCGACCGAACGGCACTGATAGACTCGTAGACGAGTGTACGAACTGCGCAATCTGTCAGTTTCTAAGACAACTTATTGCCGAGAGTTGCCGTAAATATCTGACAAGTTACGGAGGCAAGTGCTGATCTCTCTCTCTCTCTCTCTCTCAACGCATGGAGTTGATATGATGATGCGGCAAGTACAGAACTTTAGGAATGTACGGATTTCCGTAAAAACAAAGAATGGAAGCACTGCAGAATGTTTTTTTCTTTTTATTCTCTCGGCACCCATCGAAAATCCGGTAATTTTGATACCTTATCGGTATGTCGGTAGAACAAGCCCAAAATCGGTATATACCGGAAAAATCGGTAGATTTAGGCAGCCCTGCTATTGGTCAACAGTGGGAGGGGCCTACGCAACATGATCAGTTGGAGGGACTACCTAACAACGACAGGTTTATAGATTATGACGGCTCGCCCACAACGCCAGGGGCCAATGCTTGATTTATGACTAAGCGTAACGGAGTCACTAAGGTGGCCGTCTAAGACAGGTGTTATTGCTTTGTGTGATAGGGGTTGTGTGTTGAAATATGGGTGGCCGCAGCCGCATTGGACAGGTGCCCGTTTTACACAGTTAAATTATATAGAAAAAACACAAGGGGGTAAATGGAAAGTGTCCGTTTGTACAGGTGGCCGTCTTATAGAGGTGGCCGTCAGGGCAGGTTCGACTGTAGTAGTAAAAACGCACCCGACAGATTTCGGGTTTGACAGGCAGTGGTCTACGCGGTTCACCCGACAGGGTTCGGGCATGGCAGTGAGTGAGTTAAAACTGTAATTAAACCAACAAAATATGCCTTTATTGCAATTATGAAAACAGAAAATGCCCACTCTTCTAATGTTAAAATATTAAAACTGTAATTGAACAAACAGAAAATGCCCAATCTTCTACAATTAAGCATTACTAAGGCAATAAAGCAAACAGAAAAAGAAGAAACTAACTGTACCCGCCACCCCATCCTCTCCCAGGTTACCCTTGAAATTTAATAAACACAAAAAGAGTTCTGGAACAAGAAGTGTGCATCCTTGTAACGAAACAAAACACAGAATTTGCTAAAAAAAAAAAAGAAAAAAAAAAGAATCCAAAAAACAAAACAGGATGACAGAATGTGTGTACGGTTCAGAAAAAAACCCCAACAACCCAGCGCACTAACCTCTTGAGGTGAATGATGAGGTTGTCCGGGTACCTCCACACCGTCATGGTCTTCTTGGCACACTGGTTCTGCTCACACTGGGGGCAGTACCAGGGGTTGTGCTCGTCCAGAGTCTCGCTGAAACGTCACACCACATCAAGATACAACGATCACAACCATAAACAAAGGCAATTGTTGAGCGGCTGGCAAGTGTTCAACTTTTCACAATAAAATACAAAGACTATAACCATAAAAAAAGGAAATTGTTACATGGTTGGGAGGAGTGCTCAGCTCTGCAGCTTCTTTCATTAGTTTTTGATACTGCTAAAAATATTCCAGACAAAAAAATTGTAACAGTTACCAAGCTAACATGTAATTAACTGTGCTGCTCGCAACAAACGGCAGTCTTTGTTCTACTTAAAGCTTAATATCACGGTTTAACACTACATAGAAGAGAACAAGGAACCAGCGTGGGGGTCACTCATCTAGACAAACCAGACAGTTTGGTTTTACTGAGACAAACTGGAAAACTTTTTGTTTTATCCTGACAAACCAGAGAATTTTTGGCCCATTCAGACAAAGAGGAGAAATTTTTTCTATATCGAGACAAAACAAGCCAAACCTTTGTAATATCAGTATTATAAGAGCTTGTTTCCTAATGGGACAGAGCACAAAATAAGTGCTATTGACTATTCTCTTTATAATCATTCAGAGCACATCAAAAGTAAGTTTACCAAACTCTAATACTACAGTACATGAGTAGTTGGCAGGTGATCTGTTGTGGTTTGCTCCTTCTTTCCTAACAAATATCTATCGTCTATATCTCCCCTCCTTCTTTAATGTGTTTGTTACTCTCTTGTAACACTTTTAATTCTAAAATCACACCTTTGCATGAGCATAGACTAAGAAACCAGAAATTCACATAACTCTGAGACATATCTCTCTCAGCCCAAGTTGGCCCCAAACAAGTAGGGTCGGAAGCCAGTCTCCTAAATGACCTAAATTGAGTCGATAGAGGCTTCTTTTAAAATCACACCTCTGCATGAACAAAGACCAAGAAACCAGCCATCTACATACCTCTGTGTGAAGGCCCCGAAACAGTCCATGATGGTGGTGGGCTGGGACGACCTCATACCCTCCATGCTCACGTCGTCCCTCACCTCCCCCAGCTCCCTCACCTCCTCCGTCGCCAGCATCTGACCAGCATGGACTGTCAGACAGTCCGAGGGCTGCAGGGTGAGCTCCCCTTCCCGGGCCACCTCACAGCCTGTACAGTGGCAGGAGTAGGGGCACCGGGAGCAGCTTAGACCCTGAGGAAAAGCGGTAACACAAATTCATAATTTATACACCCAAATCGACACAATTTATATCATTTAGAAGGCAGCTAGCTACATTGACGCCACCAGCCAGGGTCAGGCCAAGCTGAAGGAGACATATAGTCCCAGCAGATAAACAGAGACACTCAATAAAAGCTCTCCCCACCCAGAAGCCAAACTCATGTCCCTTCTGTTGATTTTTTGTTGTTGTTTTCTTTTGTTAAGTGTTTTACAGCGCTCACAACCGTATAAGGTCATATGAGTGCGCGGGACACATAAAATTTTTTCAGTTGGTAGGAAATTATGAATTTTGCCAGAGCGGCAGCCGAAGCCTACTCTTATCGATTTTAGACCACCAAGGAATCTTTAATGTGCGTAACTTGAATACGCAACTGCCGAGATTTTTTGCCCTTGTCTGAGAAGGCTAGGTGTAGATCTTTCCTACCAAGAGATCAAAGGTGTGGCTGACCATGGGTCTCAACTCAGAATTTAAAAAAAGAAGGAACTTTCTGGGTGATCGTCGCAGAAGCCCATTTTCGCGAAATACCCATTATTATACTGTTGAACCCTAGAATGCTGAAATAAAAACCATCAATTTATCAAAACAAGGTTATTTCACACCAATTTGAGGATATGGGAGATAATTTCTAGTAAGAGTCACGTACCAATTATTTACAATCTTGATTACGTACTGACAATGGTGGCGCCTGGGGTCTTGTGCGACTTATTTATATTTTCCCTTCAACATATTCGCTTGCATATATATAAACTATATAAAAATGAATCTTGTTTTGAGCCAAGAACCAGAATATCAGCTGTCATGATTCATATCATAGGCCTATATAATAAACGTGAAAGACAAAAATTAATGCTCAAACTCAAAGTAGAGTAGAAAAGCCTAAGTAGACCTATTCAGTGTGAGAGGAGTAAGAACTGTGGGAGGGCAAGATGCAGTGATACTGAAAATCTGCGAATCTTGAAGAGGAAGCTAAAATATCTATATAAAGATCTAATTTACTGTCACCAATCCAATGAAGCGCGAACACCTAGGCCCGTACGTTCCATAACACACTTACAAGTTATGACGGTTTCCGATTTCACACAAGGCCTGCACCAACGCACACTTTGCAGAGAGCTGTAGATCTAGTAGTAATTAAAATTCTAAACATTAAACATTTGCTTCCAGTTTCAGTTGGGTTTTTTTGTCCTCTGGTGTTGCGTCCAGCCCTCCCCCTATCCTCGAGGGCGTCTTTTAAAAAAATCAATAATCTCCCCCCATTCATGAGTCCTGTACTTCGCAGCGCCCAGAACGCGTGCAGGTTCATTGACCGGTCACAATGGCGAGCCCGACAAGACGCTTGTATAACTATTTTCTTTTTTCTGTTGCCCCCCCACAAGTGACAGCACAGTGACAAATATTGATTTGTTTACATGGCAACACCACGTTTGTAATGCCGAACCTTCATGTTACAATAAATGTTGTGTTATCAGAAAATTACTGACAAATTTCTGGGTGGTAACGAAAGCGAAAGTAGATCTTGATTTTCCAAGTCGAGTCTTGGTGACACAATTCCGCTTGCCGCCAATTCGCGTGAAACATACTCTCAGAGCCGAATTATTATCACAATCGCGACCGGCAGAAATTAACTTAAAGACGTAGTTGGATTTGGTTTTCAAATATTCCAGACCTTTTATGTATTTTCCCGGATCTCTGCGATTAAAAAAAAAAATTCCCGGGGCCAGGCAGTCACCCCGCTCCCAACAACCCTTTTTCTGATTGGCCCGCTGTCGCGGTAGCGGAGTTCAGCGGAGGAAATGGTGGTAGCGGAAATCCGCTAAATAGCGGACTATTGAGACCCATGCTGAAAGACAGTCGTTAGAAAGAGCCAAGGAGTAGCAGTAAAAAGGCTGCATAAAGAGTCAGGAGCCCAGAGGAGGGGGAAAGGACGTGATACGGTGGGGGAAGAAGGAAATGAAAGCAGACGACAGAACAATGCTGGAGAGCAGGAAAGGAGGTGAAAGGAGACAATTTTAGAGAAGAAAATTTTTCCGTCACAACCTGGATTCGAACCTGGGACCTTTGAATAAGAGGCGAACACCTTAACCTCTAGGCCACGAGAGCCGTCTTTTCTGTGTACAACGTCAGTCTTAAAAATAATTACTGTAATGCAGAAGCTTAATTAATTACTGTAATGCAGAAGCTTAATTAATTACTGTAATGCAGAAGCTTAATTAATTACTGTAACGCAGAAGCTTAATTAATTCAACACTTTGTTCCAGAAAAGAAAAGCAAATGCAAACAACAACAATTATTTCTTTTTATTTTTTTACATTAAAGAGAAGCACATCCACATGATAATATTCATCTAGGCATCCAAGAAAAATGTGTTTTCAGAAAGGTTACAACAATAGAGGTGTTGGGGATTAGGATGAGATAATGCAAACTTCAGAATGTAAAAAGCCAGTCTGAGATAAGCAAATCAACAAAATGAAGCAACTTTCAGTTTCTAGTTAAGTTAAGTTTGAGTAAACAGTGGCAAACCTACCTGATAACTGGCAATTAGAAAATTTTAAAGCGAGACGGAGAGACAGAATCAACAGAGTGAAAGAAAAGAAGAACTGTGTGGTTTACCAGTGGTGCCCTCCCACCACCTACAGAAGAAAAAGAAAAATAGAAAGAAAAAAAAACAACAAACAAACAAACAAAACAAAAACCCAACAAACAACAAGAACAATCTGTTCACCTGTCCGTCTGTCAGCAGGATAGTGTAGGTAGTGAGTGCCGAGCCCACCAAGCGGTCAGCCATACAGGACAAGAGTGTGTCCACCATACTGTACAGGCTCCGGCCACTGACCACACTGGGCGTGTGTAGGATGTGTGGGTGTCCATACAGCTGAAGAGTGCTCACACCCGTGTTGTCACGCACGCTGTGTCGGTACGCAACACTCACGGGAAGCATCCTGGAAAATTAGGTGCCATTGTTGAACATTGACTAAATGCAAATGCTCCATTCTACTGTGAGGTTATCTATCTACAAATATAGATCAACCTATTTCTTAGATGCATGAATAAATGTTCACAGGCTTTGGTCAAAGACAATATGGAAAAAGCTTCAAAATACAGGGAAATTCTAGATAAAACATTTTCAATGGGAATTTTGCACAATTAAATAGTCTGAGGACAGCTCAAAGAAATAGATCAGCAAAGCACAAACAGAACCCCCCAGCATCAAATGTACATCATCTCCTCATAAACTTAGCATCGCTGCACTATCACTTAAATGCAGAAGTCTAGGTAAGGGTCCATGACAAAGATTTTGGGTGTGACTTCCATGAGATAAGTCCTTGCTTGCAGTTGGCAGTGGAGCCCAAACGGGTAAAATGGTCTCCAACTTTTAGTTTTTCATTTCCCATGACTACTACTAGTCCTATACTTCTCTGAAAAATGTACCAGGGGGAGTCAAAAAGTAATGCAAGTTGTTCATTATTTTGAAAAATGTTGTCGCAAAATTAATTAAATTCAGCTCACAAGTACTAGCTTACATACTTTTGAACTCAGATTGTTAAACTTTAAGTTTCTTTAATTTTGGCCAGAATTGGCTACCCTCTTGGAGGTCTGTCAGAGGTACAGAGCAGTGGTTGAATTCTTTGTTTTGGAAGGAGAATCCACCGATAACGTCCAAAACTGACTTCAAAGTGTTTACAAAGACCAAGCTCTAGATTTTGGCACTGTATATAGGTGGGTCAGGACGTAATGTGCAATGAACCGGAAGAACAGGAAGACGTGTCCATATGCTTACCAGACAAGCATCGTCCTGAGGAGTCAGCCAGAAAAATCATGGCAATTGTGTTTTAGGACGTTCATAGCGTGCTCCTCACAGATATTTTTTTACGAGGAGCAACTGTTAATTCTGAACCCTACATTGAAACAACAGAAAGTGAGAATTTGACGAGCCCGATCAAATTTGAACGTGGAAAGAGCGTTTTTTCACCATGACAATGCCCGCCAGCATTTGAGTACCAGAACGAGGGACTAAATCACCCCGTTTATGTGGAAAACACTGCCCCACCCAACTTATTCTCCTGATTTAGCTCCTTTAGACTTCTACCTTTTCGGTCCTAGAAAAGAACCATTGAGAGGTCAACACTTTTGAAACGATGGAGAAATCAAGACTGCTGTACCCGTACGACCAACCTGCTTAGTTTTACGAAGCTGGCATAGGTGGACAGTGGCTATTGAACGAAATGGAGACTAAGTTGAGAAATAAAAATCTGATCCTCAGACACTCCCCTATAATTTGAGGTATCATAGATGCAAGTGTGTTCTTTTTTCTTTAAGTTATAAACGAACTTGCATTACTTTTTGACTTACCCTGGTAGTAAAAATGATTTTTTTTTTTTCATGCTACCATCAATCTGTAGAGAAATACAAGGAACATTTTTTTTCCGTACCTTTTTCATAGAACACTAGAGAAAAAGAAAAAAAAAAGAAAAATGAGATTTTGTACAACCTCCACATTTAAAAAAAAATGTTCAGTCACCTGATCTTTGGCTTGGCGGTGGAGGCACTGGCGAGAGGAACAAAATCCTCACACACATTGGCTGGCTGCAGGCAGATCTGGGGTGGTAGTGAAGTAAAGTGAAAATTGTCATCGTTGTGAAATTGTGCTTGTTTGTTTGAGTAAAGAGAAGCACATCGACACGATAATGATCATTTAGAGCTGGGAAAAAGTAAGAGAGACAGACAGAAACAATAGACATTTGATAGGAAAGAAGGAGCAAACCACACCAGAGTACCCGCCAACCACCCACTACATCTTCAAAAGGACCCAACCAATAGGTTGATGTAGACAACCAAAACAAGCCAGCCCCGTGTTCTAGAAAAGTGCAGCCAACCTAGATGGTATCGTTCACTATTGGGCGATTTGGGAATTGTGGTAGTGACAGACATTATCTAATGCACTGTTTGAAAAATACATGTAGGTGGGCAGTACACAAACAATGTCAGCCTCTCAAAGCTGGCTATAAAAAGGTTGACAATCACTGACTGATCCACAGAATCCTGTCACAGAATCAAACTAGGTAAAGTCCAACTTGACAACACCTATTGAACTGAGAAAATGGTGCACCCTGAGTGAGAGTGTGATGGAAATACTGAACATTTATAGGAGAGAAGAAGAATAGTTGAATCTGTTCCAGATGAACATCCGTTTTCAGAAAGAGAAGTGGTCATCTTAGACAGGAGGTCCTCTTGAACAGTGCCACCATGATACAGAAAAATCATGTAAGGGAGGTGGAAGTGGTCTTTTGTACCGTTGATTGTCATAGACAGGTGGCCATTACAGCAGGTTCAACAACGGCTCACAACGAGTTTGCACCAGAACGGCGAGGAGGGACAGCTCTCAAACATTGAATAACCTTGTAATTGCCCTTAAGTCTATGCTGCTCCCTAACTGCAACTCATTCATGACCGGCTACAACTACATATTAATGTGAAAAAATAAATCGAAAATGTTCTGCATGTTCACATTTTGTGTAATTCGATAACATTTAAATGTTCTGTGTCCGATAAGCATCATTTTCACTAAATTTTCTAAACAAACAGCCCCCCCCAATGAATGCAGTCCTAAAGAGTTAAAAATTGTATGGGAACACAAAGAGCTATGATCTCAGAGCCATCTATTTGTCAAATTACTATTCATCCGCAAGGTGAAAAAACACCAAACCTTATGGCTACTGACTTTAGCAAAAGTGAACATGTCTCAATAAATGACTTTTCATACAACAAAAAAACCCCTGTTATATGATACTAAACAACTCATAGGCATTTTTTTAATGCCAATAACGAGAAAACAGAAATAAAAAAGAAGGCTACGGTCATTGTGCTATGACCATGACAATATATCAGACAATGCCTTTTCTTTTTTTTAGTTTAGTTTTAGTAGAGGTTTTACGGCGCTCGCAACTGCATAAGGTCATATGAGCGCCAGATGATTAGAGGTGTTACAAGAGAGTAACAAACATAAAAAAGAAGAAGGGGAGATCAGGACGATAGATCTATGATAGGAAAGAAGGAGAAAACCAGACCAGAGCACCCGCCAACCACCCACTTTTCTTTTTTTCTTTTTCTTATGCAAATGTTTTACTGTGTTCGCAACTGCAAAAGTCATATGAGCTTGCCCAGGTGGTGGCCAAAGTTAACTGTTATTGATTTTAAGACCACCAAGGGATCTTTAACATGTGCAACTTGCCCACAGGACCTCCGAGACCTAATGCCTTGGCATTACTAGTCTATGAAATAAGCACACAGGGAGATACTTACTGGGCAGCAGAAAGTGGCCACATCAGCCGTGTGCTTCACCGACATCTGGACAGAGAGAGAGAGAGGGGGGGGGGGGGGGGGAGAGAAACAAGTCAGAAAAGTTGGCTATTTGCTGGTAGATTATTATAAGACAAGATTAGATATTTGTCGAAATGCTACAAAATGACATGCTTGTATCACTCAGAAGTTTCAAAGACATTGAGCTAAACTTTGCCTTTCTCACTACTGCATATTTTTAAACTCCCAAACGTTAAGAGAATCAAAACCCTGAAACAGCTAGACGTGCGCGTGCTTATGAATTTTCCTTGCACCTTCAGTAGGTGTAATGTGCCCAACTAAAATGTTCTGAATTCCCAACCAGTCAGAGCTCAAAGTGTCTATGATCTACAGAAAGAGTTCATAAGTGATGATGATGGATGGCGATGATCAAGATGACGATGATGATGGTGGATGATAACAACGATGATGGAAGAGGATTGTGATTGTGGATGATGATGATGATGATAATGGCAGATCATATTTAAATTGATGATGATGAGGACAATGATGATGGCAGATAATAAATAGATGAAGATGGATGATTGGAGGGGGGGGGGGGGCGCAACAAAGAAGGGAATGAGGATCAATATGGTTGGGGGTTGAGAGAGCTCTCACCTGCAGACAGTTGTGGCAGAAGACACCGCTACAAGCTATGTGAGTCAACAACTCTGTGTCCAGCAAGTCTTCCAGGCAGATAGCACACGACCGCCACTCAACTGGCACCGAGCTACTCGAGTCTGGACCTGGACAAACGACAAAAACTATGTCTTAAACCCACTGATTGTGCTATATTAGCGTATCAATTTTACTAAAAAGTATTTAAAAGTAATTACAATAAACGAACATAATAATATTTTGGGGCAAGAAGAAAAAAACCCCCTGAGATCTCAATCTTAAAGTCACCTTCCTGATCTTGATAATCACTTTTCTACATCGATTTTAAAAAAACAACACTGAAAGGTATTCATCTTACAATGTACATATTAGATTAACTGCTTATTGTGAGACTCCATTAAATGCAATTTTGAAAAGTGAAATACGACAGTGTTACACTGAGCAGTCAATACATATCTTTACATAAAACCTGTCAATCTTTTCTCTCACCTATCTTTATGTGACCATGGATCAAACAGACTTCTTTTCCGGGAGACTGATTCAAAGAACAAAAAACCACGAACATTTTGAAGTTCACCATTGAGTTGAGTCATTAATGTCACCAGAACAACCAGATACCAAGGAACATGATATTTTTACACTGGCTAAGAGTATGAGAGGTGACAGGTTCTTCGAAAACACATTTTTCAAGTCTAGTCTACAATGGAGATAAACTGAGTTGCAACAAAATCTCTCTCTAAAGCTATCCAACAACTTCAGTCTTGATTCTGTTATCATGATTTCCCTTGAAAACAAATAATTAAAAATTAACTTGGTAATTTTAATCCAAAATGCCTGTTTGAAGAAGAAGGAAAGTTTTTACATGCAGCAAAGATAAGTCTTGATGTGTGGGTAAAAAGAAGTCCAAAATGCCTACCCAAAGAGCGAGCCTGTAGATCTGTGTCCAGTGTCTGAGCAGTGGGGAAAGTTGACCAGCTGGTGTCCACACTACAGGGCTCAGGCTGGTGGTCTTCTAGCTGGCTGTTTGCTCCCATACCCTCACCTGTACCATCATCTGTGCATGGTAAGGGGAGGGAGGGGTTGGTCAGATGAAGAAAGGTGTCACGATGTAGCTGAGTAAAGCCCTTGTCAATTTTTGGGCATGTGGTGTTATTGGTATCATTTTAAAAGCTTTTTCATTTGTCTTGCTTTTGATGAAAAAAAAAATACATTCCTATCTTGAATAGAAATTTAAAAAATTATTATTGATCAAGATGGGAATCCCCGGGTTTCCTAGGTAAAATTAATGACAAAATGTCAGCTAAAGTTAGTTTGTTTTATGGTGCCATTGGACGTTTACAACACAAATTATAGAAAATTAAACCTTAACAGTAATGGTCATTTCGGTTAGAGAGAAGGTGGGTGAGAGACATAGTACAGAAAAAAAAAAATTAAAAAAAATACAATTCCCTTGACATTCATTTCAGTTTTCAGTTAAAAGTATTATCTAAGCACACTATGACACATTTTGGACATTATTTTTTTCTTTTTTAAACTATAACCTTATTTGTTAAAAGAGATAGATGACAACAAACAGTCTGAGTAATGGCCAGGTAGGGTTATGTAGAACTAACAACGAGGAATGGACACCAGGGCACATGAGAATAATTTTTCAATTATTTATTTCAAGTCTACCATTAAAATATCACTATTCTTAATGTCAAATTTGCACCAAATCTACATGACTACAGAAGGCCAGGCCAGGGGGACATGATTTTTCAAAAATTGACTTTGAGTGTAACAGTGAAATATTCCTTATGACTGACACTTGGACCAATTTAATGATGAAATATTTTAGCACATGCCTGGACCTATTACATGTCTTGACGAAAATAAAACAGTGATGTAAACAGGCTATAGAGCCTATTTTCTAGGAAGGTGTTACATAATGCAATCTACCACTATCATACAGAAAAGGGTGGTTAGGTTTTACCCTCAGGACACAGGCTACAAGATCTAATTGCAATCTATCATCTATTATTACCATCATTACACTGTTTATGTCATTATTATTATCATTACGAGCCTCCCCATATGATTACCAAACAAAGAGCACACAGGTACTTTACCTTCAGGTAACAGAATGCACTAAACTAATGCAATCTATCTATTACCATCATCACCATTATTATCATCTGGAGAGCACGATAAGGTCTTACCCTCAGGGTACAAGTTGTAATTCTCATGAGGCGGAGTGGGAGGCTGGAGAAAGTACGTGCCCGGCTCTTCCTCCCCTCCCAGCCGTGAAGCCACCGCCAAAAGCGTCGAGTCCTGCACGACAGAGTTGGCGGACTGGGAGGCTGATAGCTGCTCAGGGCTCGGGCATGATCTGGAATGTCTGCTGCTGTTGCTACTGCTGTTTCCCGCACTGCTGTAGCTGCTGCCCACTCCGCTGGTGCTGCTGATAGCCGCGTGGTGGTGGTGATGGTGGTGGTGGTGGCCACTATTACCAGTACCAATGCTGCTGTTGCTGCTGCTATTGATGTTGTTGTTGGGGAAGGTGGCAGGGGTGGGAGGGCAGATCATTGTGTTCTTGTCTACGACACGAGCTGCCGCAGCGGCGTGGGAGGTTGGGGGAGTGGTGGTGGTGGTTGTCGTGGTGACACAGTTCAGGCTTCCATCTTGAGCCACCTCGTTCGAGTCCACATCTAAACACGCAACGGCACCAAATGATAAGACCTCCTTGTTGTTACTACTGCAAAGCACGGGGGACCTACGGTTCGAGTCTCGCCCATGACCATCACCGGCACAAGGCAGAGCAGCAGAAATCCCTTCGTCCCCTTCCATTGGACTTGAGCTGCCACAAACAGCAGTTGGCGGCGAGCTAGACCCTGCAGGTTTATTAACCCTATCCTCACAGCCGTCTGTCCAAAAAGAGGAAGTGGAACAGATCCCACTGCCACTGTTATCATCAACGCCGGGAGTAGCTGCCGAAAGACGCTGCAAAACACCACCGTCACCACACGTAGACACATCAGAACTAAGGACAACAGTCCCATCAGAATTTCCAGTGGCTTCCTCTGAGTCACCTGGCTGCTCATTGAGAGATGAGGAAAGACGGCGACCATGGTGGTGGAGGGTATGAAGACCACCGCTGCTATTGGCACCTGCAGCAGGGGCCAGGGACGGAGGAGAACGCGACGAGGCAGAGGTCATGGTGACCCCCTCGTCAGACGTAGACTGGCACTCCTGTGTCTGCCGCTCCTCCTCCTCTTCTTCCATGTACGTGTTGAGGGAGGACGGGGAGCAGAATGTGTTGTTCACTCCGACACTTGGCTCACACGCCTCCGAGTCAGAAAACACATAGTCCAGCGTGTCTCGGGAGCTGGGGGAGTTAACATTGACAGAGTCGAAGCTCTGATTGGAAAGCTGGCTGTCGCTGACGTATGGCAGCTCTTCCCGGCACGTGGACGGCAGGTCACAGTCGTATTGAAGGGAGGGGCTCTCCTCGTTGTTTAAGATGTGTTGGCATGGCGGCGATCCCGCTTCAAGGTCACTCACATCCTCGACAGAGACCACCTCAAAGGCGTAAATCAGACGGTTGAACGTGTTCACATACTTGAGCAGAATGTTGTCGTCCTGGGAGAAATGGAAACTTATTAATCTGAGTGAACAAATTATGATATGACAAGACAGAAATAAATTATTGATCCTCCCCTGACAAAGTTGTTGGTAAGCTGAGTAAACAAATACGACCTTGACACAATAACAGTCATTTCCTGAAAGGAAAGGGCAACATAGACAGACAGACACGAACAATAGAAGGAAAGACATAACTAGGGTCACCTACCAGTGATGCCCTCCAACAATCTGCAAATAAATATGAATTTAAAAAGAGGGCATCAGTCGAACCAGTTGATACAGAAGACAGCGTTTTGCAAATACAACAGCAGTAGAACTTAACAAATAGAAATGGGTTTCCCTTACCTAAACATCACTCTAGACTCAAGAATGCAATAAATGCAAAAAGAGATATTTTCTCTTTCTAACCTCTTTGTGCATACAGTAACTAAATTAAGATGAGAGAGAGAGAGAGAGAGAGGGGGGGGGAGAGAGAGGGAGAGAGGGAGAGAGAGAGAGAGAGAGAGAGAGAGAGAGAGAGAGAGAAAGAGAGAGAGAGAGAGAGGGAGAGAGAGAAAGAGAGAGGGAGAGAGAGAAAGAGAGAGGGAGAGAGAGAGAGAGGGAGAGATAGAGACGGGGAAAATGGGAGAAAAGAGAAATAAAATATTACACAACATTAGCAGTTGCTTTAAAAAAAAGTGTACCTTTTCACACACACTATACATGATAATTTTGTTTAAAACTTTACCTCTACACAAGCAACTATTTTGTTTTAATAGAGGTTTTACGGCGCTCGCAACTGCATACGGTCATATGAGCGCCCAGGGGTGGATGTCAACAGAGAAGTCCTTACAGGGAATCAGACTTACTCTGCTCACGATCACCTCTCTAGCTTCAGCAGCACAAAGTCAGCTTCGCCTATCAAGGCACCGCGGAAATAGCAGGTCACAAGAGTGTGACAAACATACAAAAGAAGTAGAGGAAAATGACGATAGTAAGTATTAGGAAACAAAAAGCAGCAGTTCCCTGTTGTAGTTCAGGTACAGTAATGAGCATGACATTGTTGGATCAGCCAGTTTACAATTCTACTGTGCATTAGAACAAGAAATGTCCCCCCTTTGGGAAAGGCCTAAAGACACCAGTCAATGGCACCGCCCCGGGGGATACAAGCAACTATGAACAGACACTCAACATTTACCCCAAAAACTATCCACCCCTAAACACCTACCAGTATTCGGGAAATGTGAGAGTCCAAGACCTCAGCCATGACTATCTCCCCTGACGACGACTGTCCCACCAACTCCTTGAGCTGTGTCTTGGCTGTGCCCACCTTGTCTGTCTTGAGCAAGTTCAGGAGGTAGCGTACTGGCGGGCTGTGCTGACACACATACGTCACAGCTGCAGACAACACAATATGAGGTGTCAAGGCATGATTGAAACTTTTTAGGTTCTTTGAGAGCAAGGCAGCAGATCATCCAACACAACGATTTCAATGATACCACAATGTAGTGCAACAACAGCCATATTCTGATAACAACCCATTTGAATCCCTGCGACGATGAAAAGACATATAAGCAGACCATACTATGCCTCCAAGTTCATAATTCCTTTATTACTGCAATGCTACATACAAAAGTTATACACCAAATGAAAGCTTAGGAAGTCTGCTACATGACAGTACAACTTTAGTTTTCAACATAGTTGCCTTCTTTGTCGAGATCTGCCAACGTCGAATAAGTTGTCGCATGCCGTCTGAGAAAAATTCAGGTGGTTTTCCTCTGAACCAGCGACGCACATCTTCTTGAACTTCATCGTCATCTGTATAACATTTTCCTTTGAGGTACTTCTTCAACTTAGGAAAAAGATAAAAGTCAGAGGGAGCAAGGTCCGGACTCTATGATGGATGCGGTAAGATCTCTTGAAATCTGAGACTTTTCATGGCATCAAGAGTTTGTCGACTCGTGTGTGGACGGGCGTTGTCGTGATGCAAAATTGCATTTTTTCCAGGCCGAACTCGTGACAGCCGTGCTCTAAGTTTTCTCAGAGTCTCAATATATTATTGTTCAGAGTTGATAGAGGAGCCCTGTTCCAAAAATTTCATATGAATCAGACCATCACAGTCCCAAAAACACTGTCATAAGCACTTCCTTTGCAGATGAAACAACTTTGAACTTCTTGGGGCTAGGTGAGCCAGTGTGCCTGTATTCTTTCGATTTTCTTTGTTCTCTGGGTACAATGGTGTACACAAGTCCTGTAATTATACGGCGTAAGAAAGCTTCACCTTCATCGGTGCAACAAGCCTGGAGTTCATCACTAACTTGACTTCGGATCAATTTCAGCTCGGGTGACAACATGTGGGGAACCCACCGTGCACACACTTTCCTGTAACCCAACACATCATGGAAAATACACTGAGCACTCCCTACAGAAATCCCTAGCATTTCAAAGACATTTCTTATTTTGATCCGCCGGTTCGCTTGGATGATCTCATCCACTCTTTCCTGGTGTTGAACATCACTTGCAGAGTTGGGACGACCACAACGAGCTTGGTCATGCAAAACTGTCTCTGCTGGACTGGTTTCAGCTAACTCCTTTGCCTATCTTCGAACAGTACTTACATCTACACATGCTTCACCATAGACAAGCTTCATTCACCTATGAATATCGATGGGTGCAGCTTCCTCTGCAGTAAGGAACTCAATAACAGCTCTTTGCTTTAAGAGCACATTCCTAGATTTGCTGGACGCCATTTTCTCTGCGAAAATGTACACTAGCTTCATTGATGTAAACAGCAATAGCATAAAGGTGAGACATCATAGTATAATTCTGGTTTTTGGGTTTGAGAGTATACATATTGAAAGTCAATTGGGTACAAATTTCAAGAAGATATCTTGAATATTTTAGAAGTTATTGAAGAGGAGGCAAAACTTTTTGCACGACCCTCGTATCTGTTGGACAGTATTAAATTTTTTATGTAGAAGGGACATGTGCCAAAAAAATCCAATCTATTATTATTATATTAACCCAATAACTATCTACCCCCAGGACAATATAAACATGAATGGCTCATAAAAATCTTAAAACAGGACACAAGTCTGATTCTGATTATTTCACCTGTAACCTATATATAAACTGCTCAGAGCAAGCTTTCCTAAAAGCGTATGGCGAACTCTTACACTGAGAAGTCTCTCTCTCTCTCCCTCCCTCTCTCTCTAATATATATATATATATACATACAGGAAGAGCTATGGTGCTATGGCATAAGGATGTACAGGCATGGAGGACTGAACTTTGGACCAGAAATATGATGAAGAGAGCTTCCTGGCAATCCATGCTTCACTAGGGGCCAAAAACAGAAATAAAGAAAGTAAGCTTTAAAACGCAGTACAGTGAATTTCAGTGTTGTCTCCACTTACACATCTGTTGTTCCATGGCGTGCGGGATGGGGAGGGAGAGGTACATGAAAGGTTCATAGGTGACAGATACATGGCAGCACTCAGAGCACACAACCTGGTTGGAAAGAAAATGGAACAGGTCAACCAGAATCTGACATTTTCATTACACATATTCTATAAGCATTTGGATGCAATCTAGTACGAAATAATGTAACTCCCACCAGCTGAGAGTAAAATTCTCCAGGAATAAAGATCAAGTTCCTTGTATTTTAATGTGAAATGAATCAATGCAAGCAACAAGGACAAAGAATGACAAGACCTGTCATCAAAAAAACCTGTTTGTGTCTTTTGTGATGTTACACCTCCACACTTGGGAACAAAAAATGAAACATCCTGCCATCAGAAAAAAAAAGATAGAGATATAACACATGCAGGTTTCGCTTTTAGCCGACTCGCTGTACACTGCTATTCTCATTGCAATCACAGGACAATGCATATCAACTCCTGCTAGAGAACTACACTTCTTTTAAGAGAGTGAAATTTGCAATATCATGACGAAAGTACTTAATTTTTTTTCTTTCTTCTTCAAGGGTTTCAAAACAGAATTAAACTCTATTCTCTTTTCTTTTCATTCTTGGGAGACTAACCGTGCTTCGAAACTGGCCCTGGAATGTGTTAACCACCACGCTGCGGTTACGGCTCAGATAGTCCTCCCAGGCTGCGTTGGCCATGGCCACCTCTGAAGGGGGTGGGCAGTGTCGCAGACAGTTAGGCACTCCAGAGCACTCCTCCACTGTGCTGCTGTGAGATGCCAACTCCAGCTCTTCCTCCTCTTCAGAGCTGTCCAGCTCCACCTGGGAGAGAATTAAAAGAGATATTAGTACATGGTAGGCTCTTGATTGAAAATTAATGTATATGTTTTAACATGTTTAACACTCCCATTGACACAATTTAGGTAAAAATGAATGGGCTGCTTCCACCTTGCCTACAAGGACCAACCTTGAACGAGTGGGCCACAACATCCCAGCATCAGGATGCAGATATTTGATAAAATAACTCCCTCACATGGGAACTGAAATCATGTCTTCTGCATGCATGAGCTAAAAGACTAATCACTACATCACAGACATTTGTTCTTCCACCTGGAACAAATGGTGAAAATAACCACACTGCAATGTAGTATAAAGAGAGCAGACACCATCAAGCCTCCAGCTAATGTTCTTATCACATACTGTCAGACACACATCTGATAAATAACATTACGTGTGTACAAAAATAATTCCTCAGCATCATTTGTTAAGGATTTGTTTCAACAAAAACCATATTTTGTCAAATTGATAGCAAAACTATCTAAAATGTTATTACAACCAATGTTTTGAGAAACATACAGCTGGGAGAGAACTGAGAAGTAGCTGGAAGCAACATGTGATCCATTTTGTCCCTCACCTCATCCACCTCCATGGCATCGGAGTCTGCCACTTTATCTGTGAGGTCCGTGCGGATGTTACTCTGCACAGAGCATGTGTTGAACTTGGCAAATGCCTGCATTTGTACATTTTTCTCTTCCTCATCAAGCTTAGCAGTAGCCGCGCTGAGAGGGGATGACGACGACGAAGATGCCGCCAGTTTGAGTGTCAGCGGCTGCCCCAGATTTTCCTCATCCACCTTTCCAGAGATCAGTTCCGGCTCATCTAGAGCAAACTTTGATACCTGGCCAACAACCAACCCGACGACGGCCGCACTGGGGTCATTATGGTGGCCAAAGCTGTTGTTGAGGATGTTGTTGGGGTCAGTGTTCATCTTCATGGCTTTCCCCAACCCACCGGAGCCCCCTGAGGGCTGGATGTAGAGATTTGTGGCCTTCACACCGCCCGAGAACCTCTGACCAAGCAACACTTTCTCCGTTTTGTCCTCCTCCTCTGCTGCTTCCTGCAAGATGTTCACCTCTTTGGATGGAGGCCGGTTGCGATTATCAACCTTGGCAAATTTTTCAGAATCCGACGTAATCTCCTGCAGAAAATCCGACACCAGGACGTTTGTGTTGAGCGTTTTTGTCTCCTTGCTGTAAAAGTCTTCCAGATTAGGCAAGCCCATGGCTAACGATGGCGAGGCCGTGAGATCATCATTGTCATTGGAGGTTTTGGCCTCTGTGTGAGAGGAGGGTTGAGCCTCTCCACACGACTCTACCGCCTCGTACATGTTCACCATATTGTCGATGACCTTGAGATCTCTCCCAGAGCCGCTGGCCGACACGTTGTTGCTGGAGATTAGTGTAACCTGAGCCTCCCTCAGACCCTCCTGGAGGTCCTCACCTGACACGCACTTCCGTGAAGTCCTGTGACCTTTCCGGCAGTCAGAAGTGGAGGTCACGCAGTCCTTCACATTGTTGTTGCTGCTGTTGCGGTTGAGCTCTTTGGCCTCAATTTTGAGTCTCTTAAATGCGCTGCTCTGCTCAGAATCTGTGCTGTGCGCTGAGACAGAGGAATGATTACTGTCCTCAGATGTGAAGAGAAGCCCTGAGGCAGTCACCGAACTCCCGCTGGACACACGCTTCAGACAAGGCTTGGTCGACACACCACTACCAGAGTCCGAAGACGTAACATCATCTATATTGGACCGGCTCGTGTAGCGCTTCAGAGGCGGGAAAGAACTGGATGTGATCTCCTCATCCTCGCAGCAAAGCTCCGGAGACTTTCCGCTTGCTGCTGGCTCCCCTCCATGGCTGGAAGGGCTGGCGGGTATCATCGCCTCCTCCAAGAGAGACATCTCGCTGGTGGGGCTGCTGGCCGCTTGATGTGGAGGACTCTGGTCGGCCGTCAACTCCCTGGGAACACAGTGAGACATTGACAGAGGTGGGGGAGATGCTGAAAGCTCAGAGTCCGCATCTCTTTTCCTGATGACCCCTATGTCTTCTCGATCAGTCGAAGACGAAGCAGGTGAATCTTTTAACTCAGTGCCGCGATGATGATGATGATGATGATGACTCTCTCCGTCAACACCATCAGACAAACTGTCCGTACCTACCACCTGCTCATCAGCTAAATGTAGACTAGAGGATGGGGCTGAGCTGGAAATGGGTGCGGCGTCATGCCAAGGTAGAGCAATAGCATTAGACACCACCTGCGGGCGGTCAGAGGGATGCTGCATGATGCAGAATGGAGGAGGAAGAGGAGCTGCGGATGCGGAGGAGGCAAAAGCTAGGGCTGCCGCGGATGTGTTGAGCTGTTCATGGAGGGTGTCCAAGACAAGAGCCAAAAACTCCTGGCAATCATGCTGGGGATAAACAAACAAAAAAATAAAAGGTGAGTTGTTTAGTTTTAGTAAGCGTTTTACGGCACTTCCAACACAATAAGGTCATATAAGTGCCAAAGAAAAGATGTGTTACAAGAGAGTAACATACATAAAAAAAGACAGGAGGAGAGATAAGGACGATAGATGTTTGATAGGAAAGAAGGAGCAAACCACACCAGCGCATCCGCCAACCACCCACAAAAGGTGAGTTGTTGCTTACACACAGTATACACAATAATGGTTATAACTCACAAAGAACACATGTGTGGAATATAAGAAACAACAATGTGAGTTTAGTTTAGTGCGAGAAAAGAGAAGCACATGAGGCAAAAACAGTCATTTTCTGCAGGGGAAGAGCAAGAAAAGGTAAAACTCCTCAATGCAAAGAGGGTGCCAAAGTTAGATGCCGATTATGTCGTGACATAGACTGTCCAAATTTGGTAGATTTTCTCCCCTAATACACAAAGAAAGGATCACTAGATAAGGGTAGCCAAACAACAACTATATTTCTAAAAATTGGAACCAGGGGCATTACGATTGTATTTTCATAAATTTAAAATATTGTAACGATTCTGCCAAATTCATAATGATAGGAAACCTTGCTCTTTGCCCTGGAAAAATGCTATAGAGGCAGACAGAAAGAACAGAAGTAGAACCCACCAGTGGGGCCCTCCAATACTTGCAAGCAAAGCAGCATGTGACAAAAAAAAACCCATGCCCATCGATCCGAGTAACTCAAAATTTTTTAACTGATAATAGTTGACAACTGCAAATGACAAACAAACTCCGGAAATCTTTGAAGGCCCTCAGATGGACCTCAGAGAAATAAAAAATACCATGTGCAAAGAAATACATGGGATGTAACTCTTACAATCTATATTTTGAACCTGACGATAGTCAAATTGAGAATGAGGGAAAACCATTTACCTGACGATAGTCCTCAAATTGCGAGTGATAAAAGCCCAGGAAATCCTTGAAGGCCCGCGGGTGCACCACAGAGAACTGACCACTCCAGACCTTACAAAGGAGGATATAGAACTGGGCGGTCAGCGAGTGGCGGTTTATCTCGGTCAGAGTGTAGCTCTCACAGAAGAACTTGACCAGAGGAGCACAGCTGAACAGACTCTGCAGGCCTGAGTTCATGAAGCATGTGTTGCCCAGGTTGTGCAGGCCGCAGGAGCCGTGAACTGCCTTGGAATCTAAAATTTGAGGAGAAAAAACCCACCCCAGCTCAATATTTGTAAAAAAGTATGTGTTTCCACCTCTTCAAAAGTCAGAAGATTCAAGAAATATCTCAGACATGACAGAAAAATGACCCCCCCCCCCCTCCCCACACAAAGCTGAATCCACATCACGCTAGGGAGGAAGCAGTATCTTGTAAAGATGATCATTCCACTACAGACCTGGTCTATTGTCTATTTAGTCCGACACTAACAACAGAGTATGACATTCAGTACAATGCTGTTTGCTGCATCAGGTGTATAACCTCAACGTCTTGCTACATTGCAGCAATAGAGAATATAACTACCAACCCAGAGGCTGTGCACTATGTCAGGCGGTTCAAATTGGGATGCTATGCTTTACTTTTCCCCACAAATCATTGTCATTAAAGAAACCAAACACTGTGAACAAAGCAAGAAAATCTTACAGGCTGATGCAGTACTAACCTTTCACATCCTTAGAGTAGTGAAAATTCTCTGATGGATAGAAACTGGGAGGCAGACAGGGACCATAGCGAACTGAAACAGAACCAGGAAAAAAATGAATGCTTACGGCAGCTATAACTAAATCATTTTTAAAACTTTCAGGCAGGGAATAATTAAACGTCTGCTCAAGGTAAAACAAAGTACATCAATTAGCAACGACCACGAAATAGTGCATTTTTGTAGCTGTATCTTCACAGAGCATGGAACTTTTTGAATTTTTGAAATCTATCAATAAACAAAAAAGTTACGAATTTTAAAATCAATTAATTTTGAAAAAAACCCAAAATATGGGACGTTCTTTGATGAGTTTTAAGACAATATTCGTCATAACTCGCTCATTTCTCGGAGTATTTAAAAGAAACTTGGCAACCCAGTACATTTTCTAGAGCAGAATCTAGTCCAGCTTTCAGATTTGTCATAGCTATCCTATATTTTGAGTTATGAAGACGTTTATAGGTAAAAATGTGGCGGTTTTTGGTGCGTTTTGAGACAATATTTGTCATAGCTCGCCTATTTCTTGGAAAATGTAAATGAAACTTGGCAGTCTCGTACATTTTTTAATGCAGAATCTAGTCATGCTGTCAGATTTTTAATATCTATCATACTTTTTGAGTTGTAAAGACATTAACAGGTAAAAAATTGGCGTTCTTTACAGATTTACAAAGATTCTCAGTCATATATATATATGCTCTCCCAAAGTCATGATATTTGAATGAAACTTGGAAACATATAAAAAAGGTTCCTCCTTGCCAAGAAATGCTCTGGATCAATTTGTCACAAAAATGTAAGTAGAGAGCTGGATTTATTCGTCTAATAAATCCAGTTCTCTACTAGTAAAAGCATGCATACTTTGTAATAGAAAATAAGATCGTCTCCGTGTATATCCATTGTTGGACAGTGTCCTAATGTGTGGTAGATTAAGATGCGTTCAGATAATATAGTTTACAATTCATGGGAACATTACAACTCATACAATAAATGTAACATATTTACACCCCCCCCCCCTCTTCTCTCTCTCTCTCTCTCTCTCTCTCTCTCTCTCACACACACACAAACGCACGCGCGCGCACTCATGCACGCACGCGTGAACGTTAACAATGTATAAACGGGACTATCTTCCCAGACTGGACTAAATAAGTACCATACTCTTTAATAACAATCTTTATGCTAACTTTTCCAAACAGAGCACACAGGACGAGTCCAAGTGTGTGCTTTCCCAAGAGGGGGGAATAGGCTATCATAACGCAAACACAATGCCATACCACTTCTCAAAATGTTTGCTTTTCTGTTTCTATTCTTCTGTCATGCAATCAAGCAAATAAAAATGACTACATCTATTGTATTGAGACTAAAATGCAACAAAAACGCAAGTTATCAAGGCCCCCGTTTAGTTTTCTAGTATCCTTCTCCCCCTTTCCGGTTCACATAAGCGGGGCCTCATTTGTAGCGTCCGAGGCGACCGGTGGCTGATGACGTCACTCAGTGGAAATTTCCCAGCCGCCGGTCGTTCACCCAGCACGCGCAAACAGCAATGTCGTTTTTTCCCTTAGTTACTCCCACATTTTAAAAGATTACGCGAAAACCGCTAAACACAGAAGAACGGAATTTTAAGGGAATAAAGAAAAATGGTGTACAACGTATCAGTCAGTTTGACAAATCACAGCTCCGAAAAATCTTCAAAGCGCACCACATCAACCACTTTCGCAAACGTTTTCGACTACTTCTTGGATGGGTACAATGTTGTCAAACTGCATACTACGAGATTGACCTCTTTTCTGATTGGCTGCCCAGTTTCATTCATATCCATTCACGAGAAGTGGCGTGAGAACGAGTTGAAGACAACAACCTTTGCGTTAGTGCGTCACACGAAACACCCCCGCGGCGGGGGCCACAAATTGGCAGAACAAAACGCGCTTGGTGGTAGACTTGAGTCGCGAGCGCGAGAACGGAACTGAATCGTCACTCTTGCCTGCGGAACGCGTATTACGATTCACTTCAGCGGAACGCGGAACAGTATCGCCAAACGATTCCCGATTCACTCCCAAGTTGCTGTCACCACCTTGTGGCTTGTTTAACCTACTGCAGAGTCGAGTCACGAGTACAAGAACGGAACGGAACACTTAGTATGGCTCCCCTTATTTTACGAAAGATGGTATAGTCCAACCCCCCTATTAAAACAAAATGAAAGGGGTCCAACCAATAGACAGAAGGAATTTTATGGAGTCATTGTTTTAGCGAAACATGGGGTTGGGGGGAGGTGCATTTATGGGGGTCACTAATTGAGGTCAGTTGATAGAGCAGCGCCACAAAGGGTGTGGGGCGGAGAAGATGGCAGAACAACAAGAGTAGGACTCGCGCTCGCCAAGTGGGGTTGATATGACACTGTTCCGTTTCAGTCAGTGTTCCGCCACAGTTCCACGAGCGCTCGCGTACTCGCGATTCTTTGAAGCCGACTGAATCGCGAATCGCCACTCTCTGATTTGGCGAGCAGGATCCAGCCCTACTCGGTGGGCATTGCTACATCAATGGTAGGCAAAAATGGACCTTCTCCAATTTTCTAACACCTGACTCTTAGCCATGTTGTTAATTACGATCAAAGACATCGCCTCAAAACATGGTGTAAAAATTCAAATAGACATTAATATGAAATTTGACTTGAAATGGTCTTTGATTTTGCCAGTACAATTAAACAGTTTATAATCTCTTCTGTGAAAGGAGTTTCCTGAAACAGCCCGTGTGTGCCTTTCACCATCAGCATGACATTGTTATACCCATTTACAAAAAGGAAACCCCACGACAGGCGGTTTTTAATTTTCAGTAAGAAGAACAATCTGACCTAATACAACTGAAAAGTGACACAATAAATGAATTTTATAGAAAACCAAAAAGACTTTAGGGTAAAGGTAAGGTAGAGAGAAAAGAAACAACCCCCCAAAAATATAAATTATGACCATGGTGAAATTGACAAAGACAAAAAGATAAAAAATAAATAGGAATGTTCATCATTGTCTAAATATCTCTAAATAATAAAAGTAAACCTTCATACAGTACTCCAAATTCCAAAACGAAAAGAAAGAACCCTCCCCCACCTCCTTAAAAAAACAACCCAAATCAGTAGTCAGACTATGAATACAAAAACAGAACTCGTCACAAAAACTAACACAAGGTAGTACATCTCCTAAATTTCTTTGCCACAGAACTATTTTGTCTAAAGTGCCTCTTTACCAAAGTACATTTTAGACTAAATAGTTCTGATGTGGCGATTTATTGCTAGTTTATTTGAGAACAGGGGAGCACATTCTCCGGATAACTGATCTTTCCTTTCAAGAAACAAAGTAGAAAAAAAAAACCCCAAAAAAGAACATAACATAACATAACAGTGTTGAGTGGCACTTTCTAACCCCCCCCATCCCAGGCCCTGGTGCCCTTGGAAGGAATCTACACATTAGATGGGAAACAAATAGCACAACTTACCAGCATCAACAGGGCCTGAGCTCACATCAGTGCACAAAGTATTGTTGAGGCCGTCCGAACCTTTAAGAAAAGTGTCAAAACAAAAACTATCACATTTTGTTCTATAATTACAAAACAAGGACACAAACATTCCTTTAGAGAAAGTGTTTGAGTAAACAGAAACACACAAACATAATAATGATCATTTAATGTAAAAAAAACACCAAAATAGCCGAGAGTAATAGACTTTGAAACTCATAACTGGATACGTAAAATGGCATGCCTAAGGCCATTGTGATTGGTCATCAAGGATAACCACTCTGTGCTCGCCACAAGTCATAATCCCACCCGTAGATCAGGTCAGCCTGTAACAGAAGATCATTTCACTGATTGTGGGTATCACCACAATTCATCCCCGTGAATGAATAGGCTAAAATCCTGCACACCTTAGATCCCACATTTTCTTTACTCCCAAACACAGGGATCTTGGGCAGAAACCATTGCATCTGAATAGCATTCAATTATCTGACAAAATTGAAATGATGCAAATGTGCCAAAATGGTAGTTTAATCCCCTCTATGAAGGAAAATATGACCACTCCACCCTCAATTTTATCAAACATAAATAAGTCTTTAACATTACTTTCCGTGAAGTAGCATAGGGTAAAACTGGCTAGTCACTGACACTGCGCTCCCTGTGCTGTGCCTTTACTGCCAAGGAACAAATCAAGGCAAAATAAGCATCTGGCCAAACCTGTCGTCATATCGCAGCTCAAACATGACAGGAAGTTCACACAGCATAATTACTAATAAGCTAATGGTGAAATGGTATATATATATATATATATATATAGGTTTAATGCACCTATCAACACTACTAGGTCATTTAAGAGGTGGGACCTCCGAGTTTAATGTCCATCTCTGAAAGGACCGAACCAAATAGCAAATTCTTGTGAAGTGCCTTTCCCAAGGACACAATGTCGGACTAAGCTCACATTCTAACCCCCGAATCCGCAATCTCACGATTACCAGTCCGGTAGCCTAACCACTAAGCAATTGACAATGCTAAAAAGCTATTAGAGCTGCTCTATAATAAAAAGAAAACCTCCAATAGTCCCAAAGCCACAACTAAAGACTCATATGAGGATAAAATGTACACAATTCTCACCATGACTCAAATTTCCCCTCCTTTACTCGTAAGGTAAAAATAAAACATTTTCCAATATCAATTAATGAATCAATATTAACATACATTAAAAAAAAAACCCTGATGAAAAAAACAAAACTGTCCCAAAGTTGTCGTGGTGTACCTTCACTGGATGTTGTGACCACTGCCAGAGCTGCCTGTGAGGTCGGGGAGGATGCCGCTGCTGTCTCCTGGGTCAGGGAGTCGCTGGCCTCTTCAGGGTCAGAGGTCGTGGTACTCGAGGTAACCTCCATGACCAGGGACAGCTTCTGGACACAAATGTTGGGGGGAATGGTGGGGCTGTCTGCGGCCAGCACCAGGCCTATACCCAGTTGTTACACTTCCACTCCTATTCAAAGAAAGAGACAGCCACAGAGAGAGAGAATGAGTGAGGGGGAAAAGGGGGGGAGGGGGGGGGCTTGAATAAGATGTTTTTTAATTATGATTTTGCGTGTGGACCCAACACAGCAAGATTATTTTGAAGATACCTTCGAGGCCAATAATCCTGTATAGCTACATTTCAGCCCCTTGAGCATCCAAACTGAGTTTCAACAGGTCTGCCTGAGAGGGGTCAGCCTCTTGGTAGTTACACTTAACTGCATAAGAAGCATGATTACGTTTGAAAACATTTGGTTTATGCATATATAATAATACTAAGTTGAGACAATAGAAGGGGCCGGTTACAGCCATTATGATATTGCATGAGCTAAGCTGTATCCAAATGATTGCAAACTATTTACTTTAAGCTCAATTTGAAATTTTCATGAGACTACTTATCACAGGGACAATAAAGAATTATAAATTTTCTTTTCCTTGATCTTAATCCAACCCAAATGGAAATGTTTTTGTAGACTTCTATTAACCTTGAAACTCCACTGACAACCTCAGTTCATTGTACAAATAAAAAGATTTCAACTTCAGGACTGATCTCAGCAGGAAGACTTTATCCCATATCTATGTGACTATTCATTTATCTACGACAATAAAAATTGCAGAAAAAGAAAGGCTCTCATTCAGTCTCAGCATTCATCTCGTTGAAGACTCATTACAACAACTTGTGCACTAGGCCTACACAGCACATAAAAACAAATACTGCCGCTTCACTGCAGGATATCATCTCTTGTGTCAGTCTCTCACTCTATTTAATTTTGTTTTCTTTGAACTGAAAACTTTAATCCATTCAGTTTTGAAGCCTTTGTATAGAGACAAAATGTTCATTCACGGGCTGTTTAAATAAATGTATTTTTTGGAGGGGAGGTTACATCTTCTGTTTCCTGTCTCAGTATTGTTTGTTTTCATGAGACTGGTTGTTGGCCCGTCGCCAACCTCCACAGGAAAATTCTCATATGTTCCCATAGCTGCTATAGAAGACAACGCACGAGTTTCTGGTGGCCATTTTGGAAAAAACTTCCTCCCTTTGCTGTTGGAGAAATAAATCTCTCATACACACTGAGTAACCAGACATCCTCACTATTTGACTCATAGCTGAGGGTAAAAGGTTATTTATGGGCTCCTCAATTCGACCGATGACCACTTCCATGGACATGCTGAGGCATTTAATTATAAGAGAAACGGAACCACCAAAACTATCCAACCTCGCCCTCTGTAGTCATCGCCTGTTGATCTGCGGCTACTTATTAGGTATTCGCGGCTACCCCCATATCTGGATGTTTAAACAATAATGTCATAGTATATTTCCCAATACTAAGCATAAGCAACTACTCAAGTTCTTATATATCTTCTAAAATATCCGTTGTTAAATGAATAGGAAAAAAGATGGCTGTGTACCCGTTTAAGAGAACACAAGAGAGTATGTCTACATTGTATGGAAGAGGTAAACCAAGGCCCCATCAGACTAGTCCCGCATCCATGCACACTGACCAGCATATTCTGACGCCCTTGCTTCTCAAACTTTAACTTTTTACATTTTAGGAATAAAATAAATAAATATCGCTTAGTTTTATATTAAAAAAAGACTTGTTTAAATGCTTCAAATATGTTTAGCTGTTGTGGAGTAGTTTTTATCAAATTAGTACTTGGTGCGCTAACATGCTTGATATGATAAGTTCACAATATTATTCTGGTGGAATAGCACGTGTCCACACTTCCTTGATTGCACACTTCATTGCTTTTGCTCTGAACAGCTGTATGTTTGGGACCATGTTTTTCATGAATTCTTAGAGATTTTCGGCAGAACTGATGTCACAGCTATTTTCAGGCCACTATAAGGTAATGACCGTGACTCTTTAAAGGCATTCTAGTAGTCTTTGCTCTGTGGCATGAGGCAACATCATGTACGGAAATTTGCCTCCGTGAATATGCATTTATATTTCCAATTTGTCCTGCAGCAGTTTCATTCAGAGTTGTTTCGGGAACCAAAAAAATATAATCCTGCAGTTCCAGACTATGAAACTGAGCCCCAGGTCATCAGGCGTAGTGGATATTTCATCATCTGCAAAGTATACTTTGCATCGTACCTTTTCCCTGGTGGACTCCTGAAATAATAATGCCGAACTACAAACTGCTGCAAGGTCAGATTATCTCAAAACATCACTTTGTCCCAATACTCTGCAGTCCAGGGCTCACGGTTACTTGCAAACACCAGCCACTTCTTTTTCATATAACTTTGATCAGTCTTGGTTACAAGTTGACTTACAAGATTTCAGCCTGAATTTATCAACCAGCTGGAATGAAACTGTTTTGCTACTCACTATTGTACCATTTTAACCCTTTCAAAGCCGCAGCTAAATAGGCCCCTGTGCTGGGGGAAATCCCATGAACCAAGGCTGCTCAGTGGTGACCCCACTCTACCTCCCTTAACTTTTTTATTTATGAATATTTCCTAATGAATTTCTGCACGTACATCTTCATTCAACATTTCTATTGATATAAATTGAGGGGAATTTCATTGAGAGATAGATGGGGGAAAGTTGGATATAGAAACATGATGCCAAAAACACCACCAAACATAAACAACACACATTCGAGTAATGATAAACTGAGACCAAAAAAAGAGGAATACATGTTGTGTGAGCGTTTGCAGGTAAAGAAAAAGTGACAAGAGACTTTTCCTACCTTATACAACGCTCATACAATCCATATATACATGTATGTAAGCCCATCTGTGTTTACCTGCAAGTGTTCCATCTAGATCTAGACCGTATCTTGTCTTCGAGCTAAAATCTTAATCTGACGCTTTCAAATGGGAGGAAAATGGAGGTAAACATAAAGGTAAACATTATAATTGGTATTAAAACAACCACTGTCAGTCCCGTAAATTCTACAAGGTTCAGGCTCGTAAATTCTATGGGCGTTGCAGCAAAGCAGCTCTGGTTTTCTTGCAAAAACTTGTTGGTGACTGCAAGACAATGTTTTTCATATGAAGTAGACATATCTGGACAAATTGTTTCCAGACAACCACTTCTCTTCTGATCACAGTGCTATCCATAATTTTGATATGTTCAAGAACATTGTGTAGCAATGCCAAATTTTAGTCCCCATTTGAGAGTGTATTTTTGGATCATATGAGAACGCACGTGACTAACTTTCTTAAAATCGTTCGGCTCTATTTCGGGACCAATATGAATGAAAACTTGGCAACCAATTAGAAAATAGGGCAAACTAATGTTCAGAAATACTTTCATATTGGGTATTATGAAAACTATAGGGAGTTTGATTTTCAACGTTAGGAATTTATCATAATTGTACCACTACTTGACTATTCCCCTGCACAAAGCGGCTTCGCGCGGAGACTGGTCATTTTCCCCGCACTCCCCCTGCAAATTATGTGACCTGCAAATCTTTGCATGATTATTCCAAGCGTGTTCATTGGTCACTCGAAAAAGAGCGATGGTGAGCACATGCATCCAGTTGTTTTTCTCTCTGTTCTCCTGTAACATTGTAATGGGGGTGTTTGCATCTCAATGGAAAAAAGAAACCTTGTTGATTGTACAGCACATTAGATAGAATTGAATTATGGAAGATTTCATGGTAAAGATGTGGGAAACAACACAGGGCTTATTTTTTAAATAAAATTCTCCTGTTGTACTGTCTGGTGCTCAATTTGTGATGTTTCGCTTGTTTCTGAGCCCAATAAACACGAGAATAAAGAACAAGTGTTGACTTTTCTATTTTGTTAGACAGTTTGCATAAAGGGATTTAGACTTACAACATTTCCTGATGTTTGCAGGTCTGATTTTTCTTGTTTTACATGGTATATTATGCCAGATTTTCTTTTATGTGACAAGAAAAAATAAAAAATCTAACATTAGTTTGAAACGGCAATGAAAAGAGCGAAATGGAGGTCGCATGTTAGTCAGACATTTTGTAGCAATGCCAATGAATATTTTATTTTTCGCTTTAGCCCCTTTTTATTTGGTACCTAAGACAGAATTTTCAATTCTAACAATTATGCTTCTTGAATTTTAAGAATCAGTTCATAAAGAAAAAAGTTGTTGTAACGGTCGGCAAAATATGGATGACCCACAAATAGGCAAACACTCTTAAAAGTGGACCACGCAATAGCAGATTCTGTAAGAAAATCGACGATATCTCAGTAATTAATTGGAATGTTAAAAAGAAATTTGGCTACCCAATGTATTTTTGGGTGCAGAAATCATTTAGATTCTGCAGTCAGATTTACTAACCATTTTGTAGTTATTTTGTTATACTTAAAATTTTGGTGTGCATATTACGATTTTGTGCAAAAGGGGTGTCGGGATAAATGCATTTTATTTATAGCATTGTATCACAACATGGGATCCTTAAGAATATGTCGGCAGAGTGACTAAATAATGGAAAAGCTTTCTTTGATGACTTTAGACCCTACCATGCAACCTTAAAATATAAGTTAATTCAATCTAGCATGCCGTACAATTAAAAACTCTTTTTTTCACGTTGAGACGCAAACACCCCGAGGCGAGATAAGCTCGCCTCGGAAAACCCCCATTGCATTGATACAGGGGAACAGAGAAAAACAACCTGATGCGCGTGCCCGCCATCATGGTTGGTGACTTTTAAAATTTTAAAAATAAAAATGTAACAAATTGACTTTTTAAATTGAAATCAGATATTTTTTTTATTTTTAAATCGGATTTTTAAAAAAACATTTTTTTATGGCGATACAGTTTGGAATTTACAGTGGCTAAAAGTATGTCTTTTTAGTGCAAAATGCATTGTCTTTATTTATTTTAAATAATGATTAATTTAAGCAACTGCAAAAGAAAGCCTAAATCTTGTATTATATCAGTGAATTATTCATGGCCACAGACAAAAAATTAAGAAAAAGTCAGTGTAAAAGGAAGGGGGGAAATTTTGCAAAAACATATAAACTTGCATTTTATTACAGTGTGTGTGTGTGTGTGTGTGTGTGTGTGTGTGTGTGTGTGTGTGTGTGTGTGTGTGTGTGTGTGCACGCGCTTGTGTTTGTCTAAAAAGAAAATGCTAATTTCAATTATGAAAAAAAAATATTAAAAGTACTGTATTATTGTGTTTCTTTTCAAAACCTTAAACCCCAAACAACTCAACGAGTAATTTCATCATGATCTAAATTGTTGGTTATTGTAATACTGTTAATATTGTATGAAATTGACTTATTTTCAAAATTCCTTCATTTGCCATTTTGTTCCTCTGAATTATTTTTGTTACATTGTGATTTTATATGTTAATGTTTCTATTCTCCTCAGTCACAATTTGATTTGATCTGACATTCAATAAATTTTTATGTTTACAGTTAATAAACCAAGACATTTCCTTTGTGTGAGAGTGTGTGTGTGCGTGTGTGTGTGTATGTGTGTGTGTGTAAAAAAAAATTTTAATGCTAATTTCAATTATGAAAAAAAAGTAAATTGAATACAGTATTATTTTATAGTGACGGGGGAAAACTAGACTTTTAAGCGTGATTATACTAGTCAGCTAAACCTTATATTTGTTTTATAAAACCTAGGAAAGGCATTCTGAATGTTTAAAAACTGAATAAGAATTTTTTTTAAAGTGATTTAAACCACTGATTTTTACTTTTAAAAATCAAGTTGATTTAAATTTAAAAAACCAACTGATTTAGATCGACCTGATTTAAATCAACCCAACCCTGCCCGCCATTGCCCTATCTCAAGTCACCAATGAACTGGCTCGGAATAGTCAAGCGGGGATTTTAATAGGCGAGGGAGTGAGGGGAAAATGGCCGGTTTCTATGCGAAGCCGCTTTAGATAGGGGGACAGTCATGCATTTAGGGTCATATCAAAACAACTACTTGACACAGGACGCTCAAATGAGAACCCTATAGAGGAAAGATAGATCTTTTACATTTTCGACGTTGAAATTCAAGTTCTTTATAATTTTCAACGAAAGTGTTCCCGACACAAAAACTATAGGTTAATTTAGGTGTACGAACTTCAACTTCCACATATATCATTAGTTTGCCCTCTTTTCTGATTGGTTGCAAAGTTTAATTCACATTGGTCCTAAAAATAGAGCAGACCAATGTTGGGAAAGTTAGTCAATTACATTCCGACCGGTCCAAAAATTCACCCGCAAATGGGGACCAAATTTTAGCTGCGCGCGGAAGCCCGATTGGCATTGCTACATTTTGACCTGACATGAAGTGCCAAATTTACTTCCAAAAGCAGTAGGCCTACCTTTTGAAGGTATTTTAAAATGAAGTAACTTATAGTCCGGGAACGTTGCTCCAACAACAACTGAAGTATCTGAATATTCAGACATTAAAAAATCTCTAACTCTAGAAATTAAATTTGATGAGAAAAATGCTTCTTCCGTGTCCTCGCAGAATGGCAGAATGAAAGACGACGCCTAAATCTCGCAAAAAAACAAAAAATCTCGAGAATGGAAACCGTTAGGAGAAATAGAGTAGCAATGACAATGAAAAATTAAATTTTCATCCAAATTGCTTAAAAATGGGCTTAAATGAAAATAGAGTAAATTCTAAGAACTATGGTTTTTAAATTTTTTTAATCCATTGATAAATTAAAAAAGTTATGGGGATTTTTGTTTGCAAAATGTTGGAGGACCTTCAAATATAGGAAAATATCGCCAAAATGAGGGAGATGTCTTGACGTATTTTGAGGGAAAACTGTTCATAAGTCAGTAATGAATTGGAGCATATGAATGAAACTTGACATCTTCATGTGATTTTTAGTGCAGAATCTAGTTCTGCTATCACTTTTTCGATGTCTTTAATACTTTGGATCTTAAAGACTGATATTTGAGTGAAATTTGTTGAATTGCGTGACATCGTTTTTACAGCTACGCGATCACCCCTTCTAAAACTCAGTAAAGCACTATCGGGAAAACCTGTGATGAAGTCATCGGCGACTATTTAGTTATAGGCAGCCAATCACATGTCGCCTAGCGATCATGCGCCTCTTGCATGCCGCACTTTGAGTTTGGAATGCGTGATCTAGTTTCCAGCTCTAGTGTTTTATCAATGGACGGGTGGTAATTTAAGTTGGTACGTAAAATGTACCGAAAGCAAAGATCTGAAATTTTACAGCAATAAAGAAGACATGTGGGGCGCCTGTGTGGTCGGCGATCAATCCGCAGCTCCGTTTAGTTTTCGAACCACAGAGAAAATTCGCACAAATACGGCAATATCTCCGGTTCTAGAAACCGTTCGGGATTGTACGCTGGCATGTCCTTAGTTTAACCTTTCCTCTGATTGGTTGCCGAGTTTCATTTATTTTCCTCCACGAGTTTTCCCGTAACTCTATACTTAGAAGAGAGTCACTTCTGATTCCGAGCGGCCCAAAAATTATCCCTTCCGCGGACGCCGATTTCCAGCCCAAGGTGCAGCGGGCGATTGGCATTGCTTACTTTACTTTTACTTTACTTTTCCGATCCAGCAGCCATTTGGGTTCTAGCCCTTCGGTCTGTCGATATGGCAAAGAATTGACAGGTTTTAAT